>NW_019524686.1:0-93368 GCF_002814215.2 Seriola lalandi dorsalis | reverse complement strand
CCCCCCCACACACACACACACACACACACACACACGCACGCACGCAAAGCTGAAATAAAGAGATACAAGGCTGTAAGTGTAAGGGTGTGACAGTAACTCATTAATGGCGTTGTCCTGTGAACAAGTCAGATTCATAGATCGTACAAGGTTAATTAAAGCCATTTACTCTCTAGTAAATTGTATATAATGGATGGATAATTTTGACATGCCAAAATCTCCTGAGCAAGCATGATGGAATGAAAGGCATGTGCTAATTATCGTCGCCTTCCTTCACTATTGTTTGGGTTGACTGTTTAACAATGCATGAAACAAACTGGTGAGTATCTGTACAGTAAAATGATTTAAAAATCAAAAATTCAAGGGTTTTGAAAAAAAAATTCAAATTACATTTGCACCACAGGACTGACATGTAAAGCAACATCTGTGGTGGTTTTTCTTGGACCTAAGCCCTTTTCTGATTTTAAAGCTGCACTTCTCACAACCGTAACTGAATTTGGTCCCGAGCCTGACTATTTGAGGTGCCACAGAAACCCTCCTAATCAGTGAATTAAAATCATCTGTAGACATGGACTCACGTAGTTCACGGAGATTCTGAGAGTTTCACTCGGTGCAAGTTTCCATTTTCCAGTATTATAGTGTATATAGTAGTATAATACTTACATTATACATCATAATGACATTATAATACTTACAAGATATGATTACAAGCACATATGGAACAGTACAGTTGATATAAAATACAATAGACATCAAAATACAAATATACTATTGTAGCTTAAGCAATTTATATACTAAAACCAATGCATTTTTCTCCCACACAACCAGAATAAGATAGTAACATAAGATTGAACTTTATCCATCCTAAAGAAAAAGAATTGTGGCCAAGATGCTTTATATACTTTACATAGTGTAGAAAGAGTGAAACAGAATAAATAATAAATAACAAATAAATAATTTGCCCAATGATAATTAAATGAACCAGCAACAATGGCTTGCTTTTTATATGATAAGGAAAGTAATGCAGGACCATGCATTGGATGCTATTGTAATTTATTGGTTAGGATTTCTAAAAAAGAAAAAAAAAAAACTAAAGAAAAAGGAAATTGCGGTGAGTCATATTACCTACTAAAAGCAAAAGACAAACCATGAACCTGCATTAACAAGGGGCTTCTGGGAGCCCAGGGCACTCATTTTCTCCAGTTGATGATCCAGCCTTCGCAAGTCCTACGTGAACGCATTGTCAGCCTTACTCTGTAGCACACTCCCCTCTTGTGGCCTTTACAGCATATAGCATAACTGTGAACTTGACATGAATGTAAGCTGCAGTTTAGGATGTGGTTGACAAACAGTTTTTATTGCATGTGCAGAAGAAGCTGGTGCACAGATGATTTGGTCCTGTTTCTTTGGTGTAGAAAAGTGCCTCTGATGATTTTTTGGATTGTCTGATCAGATTTTCATAAGCCGTGAAAGTCAGCTGGTAAAGAAAGACACTTGGAAGCATCTGTGACTGTATGAGTAAACCATTTCACAAACCTAGTGAGGAGTCATTCATGACCTGTAACATCAGCCTTTTTCTTGAGAAATACTCGTTTGCCGTTTCCTGCTGCTGAGACTTCTGCTTGTTCATTTCATTTCATTTCTTAGTGCTAACAAACCCGACACCAATGGTGCGAACCTATTGATGGCCAAATGTGATAAGCAGATGCAAGTATGTAATAATATTCTAAATAAAATCCAATTTTGGCTTTTTTTCCCCTCTACAGACAACAAAACACAGCTTTTTGCTGCTCAGGCTGGTTCGGAATAATATTTTATTCAGAGAATACATGTGTAATGTAAAAATCTGCTAAAAGCAAAAGTCTATATCAATAATATTAAAATAATATTTTTACTATATTTTTTGCACAAAAGATTCACTGATGATGACTCACTGGTGTGTGTAAACTCCATCCTCATGCAAGATCATGCTCAACATTTCCTCTTTTTCCATCAGTGCACAAATATAGTTGTTGAGTGCTACCACAGCGATAATGGAGAGGAAAAAGCAGTTACTAGAAGGCAGGAACTAAAGAGGGAGGGAGCAGGTAACACAATGCTGAGCTCAAATCATATTTTTCAGAGAACCGCGCCTCAGCTTCCTTAAAAGCGGCCGTGTTTTTGTTTTTTAGACGCCTCAGGCTTCACATCTTGCACTAACCAGCAGCGACCAAAAATGATATCAGTGTTGACTGAGGAAGGAGCACAGACCGCTGAACTCATGAACAGGTTAGTGGAGGAAGCTTTGGGTTTTCTCTCTCTTGTATCGATCTGGTCATCATGGTCAGACATATGAAATGTATTTTCTTTTTGTTCTCTTTATGGCAAGAAGTAAAAAATCTGAATGTCAGAGCTCACTCTTTGCACTTTGCACTGTCAGTGAATAAATACATTGGGGGGGTTGAAGGTACATTGGCATAACACTTGCATCAAGCAGCCCACAACAGCACCACTGCCAATCTAAACCGTTCAACACATCCTGTACAAAGATTGTCTTTCAGTCTCAATTGTACATGATCACTTACAAAAAGAATGTCTCTAATAATATTAAATCAAATCTGGGTGCCCTCGTGTTTTAATTATTCTGGTTACCATATTCTACAAAGACATGCGTACATATGGCTGTACATCAGAAACTACTTTTTCTCATTATGTAGTTAACAACCAAATGATGTTGTTTTGAGTAAAGATTTAAGCCTCAAAACAAGGGGAATGAAATAAAATGTAGCTATGGTTTTCTCTTGTGTTGTTCTGTATAGTTTAGCAGCATGGTTCTGTGTATTTTATGCAGCAGAGATGCTCTTTATGTTTATTGTGTGTTCAGATAGTGTAAGCCATGACAAATGAGCTTGTATTAACTGCCTCAGAGCAAACAATTTACACAGGACTTATTGCTGCATATATGGGTAATAATAGTAATGGCAACTTGTAATCTGATGATACGTTTTGCTTTGTTTCTTGCCCTGTTAGAAAAGACCAGTACAAACCGGAATGAGTGCACTTAAGCAATATTGGCAGTCAGTCTGAATGAAGTAATCAGCAACATCATTTATAAGGTTAAATGAAAATGAAACATAATTTAGATCCTGCTAGTTCTATTATTTTAGACAGAAAAGTCCATTCAGTTTTCTCTCATAAGAAATAAAAAGTTTGAATTATCAGGTCCCATCCAAATTTCATAATGGGCACGATATTAAAAGTTGCTCCTTAATAAAATAAGAGACATATTGAGGGTTAATTTTATCTGTGACATCCATGACTTCGCCATCTTTATTTATTTCACATTTTGCAGTAGTTTCCACAGGTTTACACAAACGTTGAAATAGTAAATATATATGTGTCGTTATGAAATTATTGATGAAAGTTACTAAAGTTAGTTTTGATATGTGTGCTCACTTTTTCACTTTCATACACTACCTTACAAAAAAGAAAAATATCTACCTCTCAAAAGCTCCTTTTGCTCACATCCTTCCTGGGTTTTTATCAGTTCCTTATTTGTAACAAGTTCAGTTTTCCTTTGTCTTACGCAAAGTGAAACCCTGTAGTATGAAGTCTGCGATCAGGGTTCACCATGCGGCTCTCTGTTCATCTTAAAGATTTCACATTTCATGATGTACTTTACCCATAGAAAAAACACGTGTATCAGTTAGCCAATCAACTTTAAAGAAGCTAGAGAATTATCACTACCACAAATAACATTTTTTTTGTAATTGGATGATATTCAATCAACTATTTCTCTTTCTCGCTCGACACTTTTGGATTTATTACAAAAAAATACTCCCTCAGTTACCCTATAAATTTAATGAAATTCTTGTGTGCCATAACCTGATAGTGAAGTTTTGTTTTTCCAAAGTGAATCCTGGGTGATCCTTGATTTTAATGATGGATGTCAATGGATGGGGCAGTTAACAGCAGTTAAGGCTTCTTAGCGCAGTTATTTCTCTAAATACTCTCTTTCTTTTTTCTGTATAGGAAAAAAACAAGCTTACATAAGTTTCTCTTGAGTTGTGGTGGAGCAGAGACGTGTCATGGTCTCTGATTTGAGTGGGTGGTGTCTTCATACTGGCAGTCACAGGCTTTGTTGGAGTGTCTGATGGTGAGTCATCATTGCAATGCTATAATAACTAATACATATGAAGAAAGAAAGAAAGTTGTAGTTTGTAAGAAAATGTATATCATCAGCTATTATCTACAACATCAATGAGCTCTGTAGTTTGCAGAGTGCTTCTTTCTGCAGTTTCCCTGTTCATTTTAAGCTGGTTGGTAAATTACAGACATGTCTGATGTTTATGCAAACACTAGAATAAAACATGCATGGCTTGTACTAAAAGGTGTGTCATCAGTCTGTATAATTCTGAGGATATGAATTAGTAATTATATTTGTGATTTTACTTCACATTTAAAAGCAAAAACTACCACACCCCAAGAATCCCCTTTTGAATCGGTGTCTTTTCCTGTTTGTATAATGTCAGAACAAGGTCATGCTCATCAGCTGTGTTGATACTTCCTGTGGTTCCCCGCTAATCTACTTTGAGTACATTTTTAAATTACATGAATACTTGATACAATGATATTCTAATTAATATTGAGTATTGTCCCTGAATGTGTAGGGCTACTTTTCATGTTTTCAGGCAAAAGGTTAAGACACATATACCTCACTGCACCTTCATAATCCTACTTCTTAATTCCCTTTTGTGACAGGGGCAGGATAACACTAAAAAGACTCTACTCAATTCAATGAAGAAGGGCATCCTCTTCTGCTTTCTCTGTGTTTTACTGCTGTGTCTTTTCATTAAATGGCCAAGTGAATTAAAGACCCTGGCAGCCAACCATCCCAGCACCTTCTTTTGCAGCAGCAGCATCAGCAGCAGCAACAGCAGCAGCATCATCAGCAACAGCAGCAGCAACAGCAGCAACACAGCAGCAGCAGCAGCAGCAACAACAGCAACAGCAGCTGCAGCTGCAGCAGCAGCAACATCAACAGCAGCAGCAGCAGCAGCAACAACAGCAACAGCAGCTGCAGCTGCAGCAACAGCAGCTGCAGAAATATGACCACCATCTTGCTGTGGTACTGGCCCTTCAGGAAATCATACAGCCTGCAGGGTGATGTGTGCTGGGACCTTTACCGCATACCTTGCTGTAGACTAGTGGACCAGCGCTCCTTGTTTTCCTCAGCTGATGTTGTGGTCTTCCACAACAGAGAGCTGCTTGAGGGCCACCAGAAGCTGCCCTTAGACCTCCAACGACCGCAGCACCAGAGGTGGGCCTGGATGTCCCTGGAGTCCCCTCTGCACAACGGAAACTTGCGGCGGTATGCAGGTATCTTCAACATCACCATAACCTACAGGAGGGATGCTGATGTCAGTTCACCCTATGGCGAGCTGATACCAAAGGAGACGGAAGAACATGTGGCAGAAGATGCCGCTCTGAATAAGAGCTCTCTGGTCTGTTGGGTGGTCAGCGATTACTTGACACATCACAAGAGAAGCGAAGTGTACCGTGAGCTCAAAGCCGTAGTCCCTGTGAAGGTTTACGGGCATTGGACAAAGGCATACCTCACCTCTGGAGCCCTCTTACCTACAATCTCTCGCTGCTACTTCTATTTGGCTTTCGAAAACTCGATCGCGAAAGATTATATCACTGAGAAGCTGTGGAGGAATGCTTATCAGGGTGGGGCAGTTCCTGTTGTCCTGGGACCGTCGTTGAATGATTACAAAACTATAGCTCCGCCTCATTCTTTCATTCATGTTGATGAGTTTGCATCAGTGAAAGATTTAGGAAAGTATCTACAGCAGCTGGCAGAGGACAAGAAACGCTACAGTGAATATTTTACGTGGAAACAACAGTGGAAAGTGAAACTTTACACAGACTGGAGAGAGAGACTGTGTAAGATCTGCTCACAGTATAACAGTTTTCCTCAGCAGAAATATTACACTGACCTAGAGGCCTGGGTTAATGCTAATAACATTTGAGCTTGAACTATTGTGGTTGATCAGTAATTGACAAATTGTGAATTTAACCACATTTTTTGGCACATTTGCAGACATAACGTCCTTGTTTTGCTGCACTAGCACAACCTTATTTTTCATGACTTGAAATACATATTTTATGTTGTTACTGTGCCGGTAAAATAAATATGCAATCAGTATTAATCAGATGAACAGAAAAAGGATGAAAAGATTTTTTAAAAATTAGGGGGAAGGCAATATTTACTGGAGAAAATGAATTACATCCTCTAGACTCATGAAACCATCCCCAACGTTTTTATACATTTTTTCTGATTGATTAAAAACCAAAAATTTAAATCTCTTATTTTACAAAAGTATTCAGAAGTTGAATCAACTGTTTAGTCACAAGGACAGTCAGTTCAGACTTCTTTTTCTTTTCCATCTCCTCAGTTTGAAAGAGTTTTCTTTTGACATGAAAAACTTCCAGCTGAAGCAGAAGAATCCACTTTGTACCAGAGTTAGTACAAAGATAGCAGGCAAGGCTGTTCATGGTGACTTTGGTAATTCAAAGTGTTTGGCGGTAGGGACTGAATTCAATATTAAACCTTATTGTATTTAGCATTGGTTTTCATTATTATGAAAATAAACACCGATTAACCTTTGCACATATTAAAGACACAGCAAGTTTACACAATGTCACATTTCTTCACAACTACAAAAAAGGACAGCCCTGAGTTTTAACTCTCTTTAACTCTTAGCTTTGTTTCTTTCTAAACTTATTTTAATGAGTTGAATGAACTCTCAGCAGTTAGAACAGCTCATGTTTATAAGTTCACATAACCAACACAACTATCATACCTTAACTACTTCATATAAAGAACGTTGACCCAAGTGATATAGATCCCTAGCACTTTAAACCAAACACCTGACCTCTCAGTTGACATAAGTGTTGTCAGAAGGGAAATACACTTATTCACATTTTTACTGAGAGTAAGATGAGAAGGTTGATACCACAATAATGTATAAGTATGAACCTGCAGCCAGCAGCTGGCTAATATAGCTTATAGATTTTGTTACCTTTGTACAGTGCCAGGCTTTCCTCTGCCTCAGGTCCTTATGCTGTTTAAAGCTAAACGGCTGCTGGTTGTAGCTTCACATCTATCATACAGATTTGAGAGTGTTATCAAGTCTCTCGTCTGGCTCTCAGCAAGACCAGTAATAAGAGTGTTCCCAAAATGTTAACTATTCCTTTAAATTGCACTCACATAAACACATTCTGTGTATTACCATCCATGCTTGAACAGATGTTAAGACACATGACAATCTCTGAACTAACTTAATAAGTTGATTAAGTACATCCTTACCCATCATCAACAGAAGAATGCTGTGTGATTCCTGATGGGACACATTCCGTGTTAAACTCTTATGGATGTCATCTTCCTTGCAATCACAGAATTGCCCCCAAAATATACAAAAAAGGTGACCAATAAAGGTATAAATAGTTTGTTCAAAAGGGACAACGCCTCCAGCTTGAAATTGATCCCATGATTCCTTGCACTGCTTCATTTGCATTATCTGTGCTGAAAGTAATGAAATAATTACTAACAATAAATGTAAGCTTGTTAGACTTTCATCACCTTTTCGCCCAACTTTAAACAGATGAATTATCAAAAAGCTTACATTTGATTTTTTTTCATCTGTATTGTATTTGTCTTTTAGTATGTCAAAAGACTAATTTCATGTTTGGTCAGTTCATCTTAATCTGTTTAGTTAATGGCCTTCTCTCATTCCTAATAAAAACAAGTGAACTAGACCGAATGGCCCAGCGTGTTCAAACACGAGACATTTTCCGGTTAGACTCACGACTCAGGTTGCCACCATGCTTCATGGAGATCAAAGTTCATCAAGTTTGTCGTTTGTAGTTTCTGCAGGTGTTAACCATTGGTTGTAAAGCAACAGTGGCATGGTGCAATAGTATAGAGGTTCAACAAAGAAGGCTTTACTTTTGGTGGGATGTGCAAAGATTTACTGGGGTGAAAAGACAGTAATTCAGAAGTTTGCATGCAAATGTTTGAAAGAAAAAAGTGTTACTTGGTACAGAGATGCGCTTTATGAGTGAAAACATCTGTGTAGCTAATGTTTCAATAAATTATAATTAAACCATTTACATTCCATTGAGAAAATGTATTACAACTAATTGCTAATTGTCGAATTATGACTGCACTCTTTCAGTCAATATTCAAGTCAGTAATATTAAGGCTTATCATTAATACTGAAGCAACTCTGGTGCTAGCAAGGATTACTCCAATGTATAAGTGACAACTCTTAACTGGTTCTTGCTAATAATTTCATGGTCACTCAGGGATTCAAAGTCATGTGAGGTATTGTGAAGGAGAATAAGTGACATTTAATGCCTTCATTTCTAAACTTATGGTCATACGAGTAAAAAGCAACTTTTCAAAATACAACTCCAGTGAGGATCGAGTGTTATTTCATCATTAACACAAAAAACCCCTTTACAATAAAATCAAAATGAGGTATTTGAATACAGTTTGTCAACTTGACAATGGTTGATCTAGTCAGGTCAGACGTTTCTCTCATTACCATTCATCTGAGACATGTAGAGAAAATATTGACATTGTGCAAATGGAAGCCATAGCAGCTAAAACATTTGTGAGTAACAAGACATTTGTCACAATTCTTCAAAATATGTTGAATCTCCCCCCACCCCCATTGCTGCTAAAATATTTGCTCAAGATGGCAATGACAACCCAACAACTATAGGAGAAAATCTGGTTTTGGTATACACACAGGACATTTTTAAAAAGATTATTCAACATTACAAAAGCAACTTGTGCAAAAATCAATGGGAAAAAAAAAAAATTCACCTTAATGAGAATTTATATTTTCCATTTCAATGGAAGACAGTTTAGACAAATACTGCAGCTGCTCTTTTCAGATGGGACAAGTATCGTACAAATGTTGACCCAACTGTCAAAGATGAATTCTGCTTAAAGAGGTATTTCCTCACATGGCGATTCCCTTGTTACCCCAGATCCTTCCTCATCTGCACCAGAGAAAACATACCCAGGATTTAGCACAAGTGGAAGGAATACCCTGGTTCTTTAACCCTGCTCATATTTACACCATCATTCCACAGCTGGACTATATATTGTAGCACCAAATCCTACTTTGTTCGAAAACTGCGAATGATTAAAGCTTATGGAATAACTTACTATGAATAATCCAAGAACACAAAAACACAAAGGCACATTTAACATTTCATTCAAAGCAGTTGCTGTAGAGTTTCAGGTTGTGGTTGGAGGATGTGGCCCGTGGCAATTTGTTAAGTTTCTGCATAAGAACAGGAACAAGAAGCTACTTTGATTCGTCTCGTTGCTGCAGTTGAGAAAAGCCTTCCGCCTTAAAGTTTCTATATCCCGAGGTCCACCGATATTATCGGCCAATCGGGTGGTTGGATTCAGAGGCTCGTCTGCAGCTAGAGTTGGGGTTGGACAGAGGCTTGAGAATGAAATATATGGATTTGGCAGGGAGTGCCTGAGCACGTTTATCCAGTCAGGTGACCAACAAGTCCGGGATGAAGGGCTTGTTTCAGGACGTCGGGCCGATGAAGTGGGGGCATGTACAGTGTGGGAGGAGGGGCTCCAGGATAGCTGGTAGAAGGGTAGCTCTGACTGGGAATGGGGGAGGGAGCCATGTTTAGTGGGGAAGGGCTCTGCTCGTAATACTGGCCATCGCACTCCTCATCCAGTGGCAAAGCCAGGCGCTTCCCTTTCTGTCTTCGGTTGCAGAACCAAACACGTACCACCTGGTGAGAACAGCATGTCATTTCAAACAGAGACCAAGTAGATACATATTCTTCAGAAGGCGAACTGCTTCATTTTGGTACTTACATCCCTCTCCAGGCCCAGGTCATCTGAGATGTGTGTGATCTCCTGGGTGTTGGGTTTGGGACATTTGATAAAGTAAGACTCCAGAGCAGAGCGCACTGCTCCCTCCAGACTGGTCCTCCTTTTCCTCTTCCTGGTGTCAACAAATACTCTCTCAATCTTGTACATCTGTGGAATCAAAAATTAGTGTGTTAGTGTTAAATACAGCATTTCTTATTAGAATGTGTATGCCATGCCATACAGTGTGGTAAACTCTAACAGGACTTGTGTACAGAACAGATTGTTGTCCATTTTCATGTGAGTCATGTAAGGGTCAAATAAGGTTTAATGTGGTGATGAAAAGGCTAAATTACGACCAATAGGTGGCATATTACACTTCACATGAGCAGAGCGCTTTGGTTCAGGTTAGCTCAGCAGGAAGTTAGCTCAGCCTGAAAAGACCAACTGATCCCATGAGCCTTGGTGATCATCTGTTGTCTTGTAAAGTAGCTGGCAGATGTCAGGGTTGCAGACTTACGTCCTGGGGATTCTCTGAGGTCTCTGCCTCATTCAGCCATCTCTGAAGAAGGGGTTTCAGCTTGCACATGTTCTTGAAACTGAGCTGCAGAGCCTCAAAGCGGCAAATGGTCGTCTGGCTGAACATCTTACCTATGCAAAGAAAACATCAGATATCACATGCAATAAACTCAGAATTGTTAACTTATGCAATGTTCGTCTACACCGGAGTCCCAATCTGTTGGGACAGTTTATGCAACACTGATCCATATCAGAAGAATTTTCTTTCAGGTCATTTTCAGGTTTTTGTTTTGGCTGAACATAACTTACCATAAAGGTTACCCAGGGCCAGGCCAACATCCGCTTGTGTGAAACCCAGAGTAATGCGCTTGTGTTTCAGTTCCTTGGCAAACTGCTCCAGTTCCTCAGTGGAGAGGTTCTCCTGCATGACAGGGAAATCAAAAACATGAAATGGTGAACTTGAACACATTTAGGCCTAGATGACATAGCTTATTCCCTACAAACTCAATTGCTTCTTATCTAAGGAAACAATTTTAAAACTCATACATTGAAGACATGATGCAGTGACTGTTCTTACCTCCTCGGAGTCGCTGCACCCTCCACTGGAGGACCCGCTGCTCCGCGTGGAGGAGGCCGTGTTCTGCGTCTGGGGCCCGGGGGCAGCTTGGGTTGGGTTCACACTGAAAAACGCGTTTCCTGGAAGCCCGTTGCTCGGGGGTGACGGGGACATAGATGGGGACGATGCGGAGGATGTTGAGGGATTTTGATTACTGTTACCGGGCGGGGTAATGTGGGCGATCCCCGGCCAGAAGGACGGGTTCCAGGCCGCAGGGTAGAAGACTCCATGGGGCATGGCGGCGGAGGCAGGCGGTGTCGGGTACTGCTGACCCTTCATCTCCGTTGAGAAGTCATTGCCGGTGTCCTTCTCAGTCTTTATCTCGGGCAGTTTGATTTGCTCCCGGGTCTCGGCTATGGGGGGGCTCAGGTTTGTAGGCTGGGTAGCTGCAGTTACGCCGGGTACCTGGCCGGTGTACTCTGGCGCAGCAAAGGGATACCAGTGCTTGGGTTGCCCAAACTCTCCAGCCTGTAGGTCGGTTCCCCTGTAGTCACTGGCCACGGATGAGAAAGGGAAAAATGTCTGCGCAGTGGCCGGTGTGATGCCACTGTAAGCGGTTTTGTTGTAGAGAAGACTCGGGTCTGGCAGAACGCCGTGAGGAAGCTGGAATGACGCAGCGCTGCCCAAACCATCTTGACCCAAAACCTGGGAGCACGGGTTGACCCGGCTGAAGTCATAAGGCCTGCTTTGGCACTCAGGACTCTGCGATCTTTCAGACATCTTCCAAGCGGTGTGAGAGGCTGATAACAAACACGCGTCCCGAAATTAAAAAACAAACAAACAAAAAAAAGATTATTGATGATTGATTTTAAACGTGTTCATCCGTTTCAAGTTTTCGAACAAACCCAAAACAAAAAAACATACCAGAGGGTGATGCTCTCCAAAAACAAACCAGCGCCTGTCCGAGTAAAGTCCGTTTTGGATGAAGAGTTTGTGCAAAATATGTAAAGGCCTAAGCAGTTACCGTTTTGGTGCAACATAACCACCAATACGCCTACGGCCTACTCCATGAAGTCCCGTCTTTCACACCACCGCCACTCACCTCACCTTCAAGCTCAAATGCTCCTCTCCTGCCAATGCCCCACAGATTTTCCTAATCACAGCTGCGGGTGTTGGAGAGCGACCTATCTTGTCACCCATTGGCTGGCGCAGACAATTGCGCACAGCTGATGGTGAGTTTGTGAATGACCTTGATTCCTCCCAAAGTAGTGGGCGTGTTTTCACATAAAGTTTGAGCCTTTTACAGATCCACTGTGTTTTCTGCTTTTAAAGTGAAATTAAAGCTACTAAGTGAAATTAAACATTGCTCAGGACAACATTAATAATTCAACAGTTTTAAGTCACATTAAAACGCATATTTACATTGCTAAGTGGGCACGGGTCACACAGCTGCTGTAAATACATACTGTAAGTTGCTCGCCTCATACATGAATCATAATGCTGGGTTTGTTTAAATCATCCGTCTTTAAGGAGATGGCTTTGATATTAAAATCCCTGTCACCGATTTCGTCTTAATCTTTACATTTGAAATAAATAAAATGGAGTTGATAACTGTGATAGAAGAAATTAACTTGACTAATTTGGGTTTTAAGAATATTTTACATCTCATGAATTGGGCAACACATGAAAAAAAAAAAAAGATTTTTAATGTCTGAATGAAATGTAGGTGTATGACTATTTAGAAATCATGAAATACACAGGGAGACAATACACCCATGAAAGATGGTGGCAGATAAGCTGAGGCCTATGACACATGTTTTGTATTTGAGTCATTTAGTTTATTTTACATCAGATAAAGCAGAGTTTTTCCACGTTTAACAAGTTAAGCAAGATTTAAGTCTTAACACTGCTTTGTCAAGATGAATATTTGTGCAGAATAGATCCATGGTTCCACTAAAACCTGCCACTGTCAGGGTGTGTTTAGGCTTGATATGGACATATTGATTTTAATTTAGGCTTATTTATTTATTTGTTTGTTTGATTTTATTCTAGATTTCTTGAAATACAATAAATGAAAAAAACCTGACAGTTAAATCATAAAACCACCAACAGCATTCAGGTGAACTTCTCCCATTCACCCTTGATCGGTGGCCATTCAAAAGCCTGGATGGTCGATTCACCGGTACAGATGCACTCCCCCAGTGCGAGTCGTTGGCCGCAGATTGCGGCAGGAAGACGCACTGCGGGGAGGGAGAGGGGGTGCCATTGTACGACGTGGCCCCGGGGCACCCCGTGGATTTCAGATCCCGAGTTGCGATGGTCGACCATTAGCTCCTTTTCAGATTGAAACAATAAGTCTCAACCCTTTGATTCCGCCCCACACCCACCTCCTCCCCCCGTCCCCTCCCTCCTGTCCTCTGAAACAAACACCAGACACAGGTTTCACTCTGGTCTGCAGGTCCGGGGGTTCACTGAGGGCGAATACCTTGGTATCCAGTCTGAAATGCCCTTAAGGTCCAAAACAGGTCTGAGGACCATGGTGTTGTCTGCAGGTGCAAGAATCAAGCTGTGTAGGAAAATCTTCTGCATGGGTGGTATCCAGCTTGAAATGAAGGAGCATGATATTCATCCCTTTTTGTAGCTCTCTAAATTATTTTTGCTTCCTGGCCTCTTATGATGGAGTGGTGCCTGACTGGTGGACAATTAGATTAAATAATGGCTTTCACTTCTGCACATTGTGCTGTTTAATTACTCACCAGAGGGGGTTTAGAGGCATAAACTGGATATAAATGTAAGAAGTGGAATGGAAAAAACAGAAAATATGACAATGAAGATGTCTGGCAGAAATATATAATTCTTTTACACCTCCAGTTTATCTCATGGTCTCCTTCCCAGACTGAGAACCACCATTGCACTGAATTTCTTCTTCTGAACCTTAAAAATCATCTCATCATTTACTATAAGCAGCAGATCAATACACTCTCTGCTATCACAGATATAAAGCCACGTAAGTCCAGGATGTGGAAACCTTGGGGAGACCACAAGAGCTTGGTCAATAGCTTAAAAGACATCAAACCCCAGCTATACAAGCATTGTCCTGGGCCATGGACTTGGGAGTATAATTGTCATGCAAAAGACAGACAGCAAGAGAGATGGTAGACTTTAGGCAGGGCTTCAGAGAGAAAGGGACAGCAGAGCTCAGGGTGTCCAAAGGAGGGAGGGAGTGGGGGGGGGGGGCAGTGTTGAATAGCTTGATACAGTGAGGAGGAGATGTGTGAGGGGAGTATCTAGGGATTTAGTTGACCCCCCCCCCTCCAGATGCCTCAGATCTTGTCTTTAGTTCTTTTTAAGTGGCCTCTCCAAGACACCTCAGAGGTCTGCTCGCTACTCGCAGGGCAGGTTCAGTCAAGCAGGGAAAGGAAGAAAGTTTGAGATAAAAGAAATCCTGTTGGTAACGCAGAGCGAATGAGCTGCACACCACAACCAGTCACGCCAGTGAAGAGAAAACTACCTCTAACAAACCCCAACATGTCAGGCTTCATTTGCACGTCCAGTTCGGCACGTTCAACTCTTCAGTTTTCTTTGTACTTTTCTTTCTCTTTCGCTCTTTCTCTAACCACCAACGTAGACTGTGTACATTTAATGTAAATGTATAGCCTAGTAGGTGTATATATATATATATATATATATAAGTGTTATATATGTACGTGATTGAGAGGCGTTGACTTAATTATTGCATGGGCGATTGGTCCTGCTGTAAGAAACTAGTTGCAGATGAGCTCTGAACCGGTTCTGTAAAAGCTGCTGTGACTTCGTTGTAAAGACACCACCCTGTCCTGAATCTAGAAAATAATGGTTACAACTGTAATGTCTGTTCACACATCCCCCAACTCCTGCTTCACTCAAGTCTTTCATCTCTAAAGGATATAGGACGTTTATATACTTTTATTTGTATTTTATTTTATTTTTTATTTTCTTCTTCTTGTTTCTCATTTTAACTTGACATACCAACATCTTTCAGGATGTATGGGTTTACTCATGTCTATACATAAACTTGTGAGAATGACACAGTGGTTTAACTGCACTGTCACCTCAAGAAGAGATGGTTTCATTCAGCGGTTCCTGTGGTTGCAAAAGAGGCACTTCTTAGAAGATATATTTATGAAAATCCTGTAAAACTGCAGCCTAATATTCTAAGAACCTATAAAATAATAGCTCTACAGTCTAAAACACCCTCCTCCCAGAACACAACAAAAGTTTGTTTTATTGCTTAATTGTCATTTAAAAAAAAAAAAAAGAAACATGATAAATGAACCTCAAACATCATGGGAACAAATCTCAGTCACAAGTTACTGATTGATAACGTCATAACACTGGAATCTAAATACCGCCCCTCCTGTTGAGCAGCACAATCGTCTCCCACAAACAAGTCTGATGGCTTTTTGATTTTCTTCCTAATGGCCCTGCCTTTGACACCCACCTTCACAGACCCTCCACCCACTCAGGTTTTCATCCGAGGGCCAATGGCTGCCTTCCTTCCACTGTGCACCGGCACAAAGGGCTTTAATGGCCCTTGGCATGTGGCTCAATGGGGACAGGAGACTGACTTATCCCCTCCCCAACACACGCAGACATGTAACTACATATACAACACCCATCTAAGGGTACATGCAAGCGTTCTCTCTCCCCCTGCCTCCAACAGTCACCCACCCACCCACACACACACCCACACACACCCTTTCCCAGTGTAGTCATTTGTACCTTCTAGTTAGATAGTCACCAAAAACCACACAGAAAGTCACACGTTGCAGCAGAGGCAGCACCACATGTCACTGCAAGATGAAGGAAGTGTCTTTGCTCGCAAAGTTCATTACAGTGGAAATGTTTAAAGAACTGCAGTTTGTCTTGCTGAAGCAACAAAACTAAATCTATATTTAAAGGCAATCACTGGTTCCTCCATATTGTCTGCTTTGCTATAAGCGTTAGGTGGGTTAGAACAATTTTCTCTTTTTTTCTCGTTCTTTGTTGTTTTATTGTAATTTTTAATCAGATTGTACAAAACAGCTGTATTATATTGTTATGGGGGAACCATTACTTAAATGTCCCTGGTTTGAATCGGGCGAGGCAGCTTCACTATACTTCTTGTCATTTCTCCAGTATCAATAACTAATAAAGGCAATAAATGTCCCACAACAAAAAATTTATTGGATGCATACCATGAAAACCACACAAAGAAAAGGCAAAACAAAGTCATTTTCACATGTGGTAAAAAGTTTTAATTCCTTGGTCTGCATGTACAAATATGTATAAAAGGTGAACACTTTCACACTTTGTATGTACATTTTGCAGCACGAGGTTAACTTGGGAATGACAAGAGGACAGAGAGGAAAGAGGGACGATACAAGATAGTGATATTTACCACCTACACATCCATCAGTATAGTTTTTCTCCAAAATTTCATTCAAGTGCTTAGAAGTCACTTTTACTGTACATTCCTCCTCCATCAACAGGATGCATACATACCGGAGGCAGAGTAACTCATCAAAGCATTGCCATGATTCAAACACAGTACAGTAAACCATGCAAACAGACATCAGAGTACTTCATTTCCAGATATATATTTATATTCTATAATCTTAAAATCTGTATGTGCAGCTTATATGACGAGACATAAAATTAGCAACACCACTGGTAACATTTTCAATGCTAAACCCTGTGCTGTGTTAGGGAGTTATTTTTACGGAGGTATCACAGAGATCGGATTTTAAATATTTCCTGGGTATCCGTTGGGAATGCGGTTTAGCCACTAGCTAGCCATGACAAAATGCAAGGGAGGGCACCTGTTTTTCAACTTATGTATGTATGTATGTGTGTGTGTGTGTGTGTGTGTGTGTGTGTGTGTGTGTATTGTGCACATGTCTGACATTGTATCACATTCTTTGGAAACAGCTGCAGTAATTAAGGAAAATGTGAGCAGAAAATTAGCTTAACTTAGACTTTAACATTTAAACAGGACAGAAACACCTATAGGGACAAATGTAGAAGGACTCTGAAAACCATATTTGAAAAGACAGGAGTGCTCCAAAACAGTGAGAGAAATAAATTAAAAAGGAACCCAACACATATTTGTAGTATTAAAAGCAGAGCTGGGGCAGATATAGAAAGGGCCTACAAGAAAAAAATCAATTTTATTACCACATCCTCTGCTGAGACCTTAAACAGAAATGGCTTCTATGCCTGCGCGCGTGCGTGTGTGTGTGTGTGTGTGTGTGTGTGTGTGTGTGTGTGTGTGTGTGTGTGTGTGTGTGCGCACGCATAAAGTGTTCAGCATTCACTTGAGATTCCCCTGATAATGTAGAGTCGAGTCATCGAACAGAGGGTTCTTGACTTCCATCTCTCCAGTCTGTTAAGGAGAGAAAATGGATTTTCAGTCATTAAACAAACATTGGAAAAGATTAGGTTTGTGCATGCATGGTGTTTGTGTGTGTGTGTGTGTCTACCCACCGGTGCAAGTCCAGGACACTCGTATACTGTGAAGTCTCCTCCTACTTCTTCCTCATCTGATGTGACCTCGTTGTCAAGGACTTTCTGTTCAGGTTTATGACTGATAGGGGGGTAAAAAAAGACATTTGAGTTGAGGGGAAAGGTGACTGGGTCCGAGGATGTGGTTGAAAAGCCTGCATACAGTCATGAAGGGTAAGAAAAGGGGAAGGGGAGTTGCAGAAAGAGTGAAGAAAAACAGGGGAAGAGAAACGTACTTTCCCATTGAGAGCATCTGTTGTTTTTGATGTTGATAGTGATACATTTGAGCGCTTTGGGCCAGAGTGTTATCTCCTGTCTGGGTGCGAAACAGAGGAAGTGACAATGATACACTGAAAGACAGAAGTCTTGATCTTGTGGTTACTGGAAAGGAAGAAGAGAAAAACTAAAGCAAATTTTAACAGTAGTAGTTTGGTGGAGGAGGAACTGTGGTCTTACCGTAGTGCCGGTGGCTGGGGAGGCAGACACGCCTGCCCCTCTGAAGGCAGGGTAGTCTACCTTCTGAGTCAGACGTGATTCTTTCTGCAACCTGTGGAGGGGCATCATAAATCTGAGTCTCCTGCAACACTGAGGGGTTTCCCGCTTCTGCTTTTAAAACATCCTTTAACTTAAACTCACAGATGATGATATATGAACAGCAAATGTAATAAGGCTTTAGGCGTAGGTACTTGGCAGGTAAAACAACAAATTTACAGTTGAATTAATTAACGTTTGAGAGGTGACGGCTAACCTCTCCTTCCTTAAATTGTTGTGTAATTTGTCACTGCTGAAAGGCATTTGACTTGAACAATGTGATACATTCTTCAATTTGAATATCATGATGTCAACTTACATTGGTTTTCCATTTTCATTCACTAAATGTACTTTTGTGAGATGTTCAAGAGAATTTATTTGCGTTAATTAATTGACTGGTTTATTACACGATTCACACAATCACTGACGCAAACCAAGAATGGTTTTGTGTAAAATTGACAAAATCTAGCTTCCTCTTGCTTTGCTTGTGACTTTATGTATTCAGACTTACTTGATGAAACAGGCAGTTGCCAGGATCACTCCGACAGCACCCACCGCGACGCACAGCGAGATTATGACTGCACAAAGATACAAAAGACAGAGGAAAAGAAAGGGGAACAGGGAATGTTAAAGGAGAAAATAATGAGTGATAACCCTACTGAGAAATCTATAATGGCTGCTGAATATAATTATATTTTAATTCATTTGCTCATGATGGATAATTATTGCCATCGCGAGTAAAATGATAAGAAACATAAAAGCAGTAAACACACTGGGATGTCAAGGATTAACGGCTCGGTTCGGGACAATTAGAAAACATAAGCGGTGAAATCTTGCTGGTGAAAACATCCAGGCAGAAGACACCCAGATTTAATTTGTATCCATCATCTATTTATATCAGTATCTTGTACCAGCATTTCTCGGTGCAGTAAAACCTTCTAGGCGCCTACATTCTGCCTTGTCACCGTGTTGAGGGCATGAAGTCATACTCACTGACAATAATTCTGTCATTCCTGGGAGCTGGAACCACTATAGGACCAGCTCTGCCCTCAACTCCAGTTGCTCTGGGCTGTGGAGTCGGTGTGTTGGGGGGGGCAGACACCGTAGGGCCGGGGGCTGTGGTGAAGGCAGACAGGCTTTCAGATGAGGGAGGAGTGTTGCTTTTCTGTTTGTGTTTGGAGGCATTTATCTTGCTTTTTTTAACATCTGTCCGGGAGGTTACGGCAACTGAGAGAGTGAGAAAGACAGACAGATAGATACTTTATTTATCCCCTAGGGGAAATTCATGACATAAAGAAAGAAAGAGTCATAATCAAAGGCTAGCATAAAGTCAAAAAAAAAAACAAACACAATATCTGACGGAGATAATCATCAAATTATCAGAATATGTAGGAAGAGTATTTCTATACAACTAAGGCAGTTGTATGGCTTGAAGTAAAACAGACAACTCTTAACCTGAAACAGGAAGTGATATGTCTCTTGCTTATATAGATATAGATTGTTGGGTTCTTACCAGGCCTTTTTGGTTGTGTGATCTCTAACACTTCCTGTTTTTCGATGACAGACTGAAGATAATCGATTTCTTCGTCCAGTTCAGGGTAGTGGGTCCCTTTACAAGACAAACAAGATTCAAGGATTAGCTTCTACACAAATGAAACTGGCTTTAATAGTCTGTGCTGTGTATGAGAGCTAAGAATAAAGAAAAATGCAGCAGGAAATCAGGCATGCATAAAATGCTGCAGCTCTTCCAATGACACTAAAGGCTTCTTACAATAAACAAAGAACCTTCATTCATACACATAACATACAAATCACTGACAGCAACTTCATATACATCACAAACAGAGTTACCAAGGCAAAACAGCTACTGACATTTCTCTATTAACAGATATTTCGCCAATTAATCTGACTTTCAAAGGAAGGAGGTGAAACTTATCCTTCTTTTCATGATCGTATTCTATTTGTTAATCTTCCAATTATTGTTTCAATGAATCGTTTGGTCTTAGAAATATCAGATAACATTGAAAAACGTCCAGTATTATTCATTTTAAGATCACCCTGGACAAAGAAAAGCAGAAAATCCTCCCAACAGTGAAACAGGAGCCAGATAATTTGGGGTATTTTTGATTTAAAAAAAATGACTTAAACGATTAAAATATCAAAAATAGATGCAGATTAATTTGCTGCCAGTTCTATGTCTGGAAAATCTAATTAGTTTCATGACTGCAGGTGACGTGTAACTCTTGTTGTGTGTTGTGTCTAGGGGAGGGAGAGACAGATAGCACATGCGCATGGTTTAGTCATGTACACCGGCCTGTTCCCAATCTTCACATGTGTTTTTCAGGGCCTTGCCTCTGAAGTGATGAATAGGGAGTGTGCCCATGTGTCTTGTTTGTTTGTGGACTGGTAAAAGAAAAAGGGGACAATACTAAACTGTTGTTAACAGCCCTTAAGGCCAGACAGTGAGCCACATTCCTGCTGTACTGTCGCGGTCTCCAGGGAGACCAGGGCCGATAGTGTGTGTGTGTGGCCGGGGGGGGGGGCTCCACCGCAGGGGGCAGGTGCAATCAGCCAGACCTTTGCCTCTCTGGGCTTGAGTTGCTATGTTCACAATAGATCCCATAGCTCGCTGCTAATGGAGGTGATCAAAGTGTTGTTTCCCTCTATAAAGTCACCCTGCAATATATCAAATATCAAAATACAGGTACTCGCTCTTACAACTGGTGAATCATGAGAAAAGCAGTAGAAAAACTGCAAAGAAAAAGTTCTTGATTGTGCCTTATACCATCATACCATTTGTTCAGCATTGTGGGCCAATATGTACAGCTGATTTGTGTGACACTGATGTCATATGTGCCAATGTGAAAAAAAAGAAAAAAGGCAGATGCCAGTAAATCGATCTAAACAAATGTGTTATTACAAATTATTATCACCATCAGCATCACTTTTACTGATTACACTGTCACTTTCACTCCAGAAGGCTGACCATCTGGCTGAGCTAATGTGTATGATATGAAATGCCAGCACTTTCACTGCCTGCTTTGTTATTTTCTTACCCCCCTCCACTAATGGCCATTTAGTGCACTCCATAGCAGGTGTCTGTGGAGGCGGGATGCACCATCTGTACTTTGCAGGTGGCTGAGAGCTCCAACCGTGCCCGAGTACTTGGCAGGAGTTTGTAGTTACTCAACAAAATGAGAGATTTATTGGTGGTATTTTTTAAATGTGGGTTGTTTTAAAATCTGCAGGGAAATGGATGAAAATGGATGAGAGGAGAATTTATTTATTTATAGCGAAAGCCCGACAAGGCCAAAGTTGATGATTCACCTAAAAAAAAGTGTCAATTGTGTGTATGTGTGTAGTTTGTCACACACTGACTAAGCACGCACACCTCTCCTTGTGTAAGAGATTTTTGTCACTGGCTTGATAATGACCCATAACCTCTTGAGAGGCACCCAGGGGGCAGTTGGGTACAACAAACAAACACTAAACAGCTCAACAGGGATTGTGGGTCACACACATCTGTTGCTGCTCCCTTTTCTCACTCAAAAACCATTCACATTTCTTCCTCCCCGAAACCACATGCAGGAGCACACACGCTACTTCCCTGCCCCTCCTTTCTCCTTGTTAAAAAACTCGAACGACAAAGAACAAAAAGAAAACCTCACCTCGGAAGAATCTAAATGCTTTTAGATGAAACTCTGTGTCTGTTTAATTCAATTTTGTTGAAACAGGCAGTATTACTTGACCAAAACAAAACGAAGAAAAAAGGAGATCATTGTCTTTTATTTCATCCGGCATTAGATCAGAAAATAGGAGTGACTGTGCAATCTGTTGATTATTATTTTGAGTTAATTTAATTTGGTTAGTGGATGTATTGTCAAGTGTCCACCACAAGTTAACGGAGCCCAAACTAATAACTAGTATTTTGATGGCCTCAACCAACAGCCAAAAGTTATAGAATAATAAAATAATACATTTTTTAATTGGGAATACAATAAAATCTAGCATTTGAGAAGCGTTAAGATGAACTCGACAAACTACTTAAATGATCGATCAGTCAGAAATCTATTGTTTGACTGATGTTCCGTCAATCAACTGCTCATGCTAAAACAAAATTCTTCCTTGTTTCCAAACTACTAAACCTTGTTAAACTGTCCCTCCTTTGAGTTTTTAAAGCCTTCCCCTCACTTTCACCCTGTCCTCAGCCCTATTCATAGATTATTGATTTATACTGGTGTGTCCTGCTGCCCTCTAGTGGGTAATGTAATATATGGCATATGTAGAAGACAACAGAGAGACTACAGGTCTGTCTAACTGGTACTTCACTCGCAGATCCTCTGAAAGCACATCTCTTGGGCGACTTGGGACAGATAACAAAATGCACAAAGGCGCCTGCTAGGTTCAGATCTGATTCATGTGCTATTCCAGTGTTTGGGGGGAAAAGGTCGACCAGGTGGTTAAGTTAAAAGGGAAGGAACCAGAAAGGTCACAGTTTAAACACAGACTCGTATGTACTCTATTAGTAAGTCTGTCTTCATATAAGGGAGTGTCATGCAGTTAAAATATTATTTTGCCCATGACATCTAAAGTTGAAAACGTAGCGTAGCTCATAATTTTGCCAGCGAGTCGCCCTCCCACCTGCTGTAAAAAGTTAGTCACAACTGAATGCCCAGCTTAAAGTCAATACAGGAAATCTGACCAGCAATGTTCTAACCTTCAATAAACAGTCCCACCTGTCTTTACCAATGGAAAAAAAAAAAAAAAGTCTGCAATAAAATACTGTAAATGTTTTACTCTTTTTTTTTCCAGGCTGTTAAACATTGGGTCAGTTGCCAGTGTCAAGTACTACATAACACATTGTATCTTAATTTCTAAAATATGATAAAAAAAAATCTGGTGACAATGATTAAAATAAACAAATATATACAAATATATATATATATATATATATATATATATATATTTATGATGAAAATAAGTATTGCTAAGCATGGCAATGGTTTTATTTGAGTATATAAAGGATAATAAATATTCCATTTAATATTGCAAAAAATATATTATTCAAGATTAAACTCTTTACAGTTTTACACTTGTAAACAGTCACACATTGTAACTGTAAACAGTCAACAGTAAATGTTACACTGAAACCGTTTGACTGATTAGTTTTATGAAGTGGAATAAAGGAAGTTGTATAAGTGCTGGGATTAACATCAACAGCCATAAATCTGTATATGTAATTTACACAAAACACCACTGAGAAATGACACTATTCATTTCCACTGGTTAAATGCAGTTTGACTGGTTAGCAATTTATTCTATAACTGAAAGCCTGTAAAACAACGTTTATGTTTCCTTGTTAGTGAAGGAACCAACTTGTTGTTTGGCTCTCCATCAGTTTAATGATCTAATCTCATGCCAGCAAAGTAAACTGCCGCAGGATATTTGTTCATGTTGCATGTGCCTGTAACAAACAGCTGTCAGAGTGTCTTGGCCTTTTTGTTGTTGTTTCCACTTTGTTGACTGCCCTGTTGTATATTACATAATGTAAAAAAATAATATAAACAAAAGAGGGTAAATAAGCAGCGCATGAGAGAGAAAGAGGTCCAGGAGGACAGAATGAGACAGTCCAGATAAAACACCGGGCGACAACTCTGCTTTTAGCACAAACACAACTTCAACACATACGCAGTAAAGGATACATACTGTGTTTGTGCCTCTTCTGAACAAAGGAAATGGCTTCAAGGCATATTGTATGTTTACCAACGGCAGTACACGCCTCTATGTCAAATACAAGCAGGTCCTACTTACAATAAAATGTGCTGCCTGTCTCGCTTGTTCACCTGCTGTGCACTCTCATCCTTGCAATTATTATTATTATAATATATTATTATTGTAATTATTCTACAGATCAGTTAAAAAAAGTGCTGCAGATCAAGTGAGTCAGCTTGATGATGCTGAGATGTGCTTTTGTCAGGTTGAAGTTAGAAACTGGATTGGAAGAACAACTGGGTAAAGGCCCTGGGCTACTGACAAAACAAAGGTTTAGTAAGATGAGTGTATGTGTGTGTGAGTAGGTGAAACACAGAGGGGGGAGAGAGAAACTGACATTTATTTGGTATGCAGGTGCATCATTGGACAGAAATTCAGTTTTTAAAATGTGTATTTTTCATGCTTTTAAAAGCCATACTAACATTTTAGATAATCGGATGTTTAGTCCTGGAAACACAGCATGATATTTCCTCTGAAGTGTAATTTGCAGTTAGTAATGCTGCCAAACTACTGAGTCAGCAGCCGGACTGCACCTCTCCGTTGTGTTTGATGTGTGCTGCCCATGACAAACCAAACAAACCAAGCACGGTACATTTATGGGACTGAAAGTGGAGTAATTTAATCATTCCATTTTAGCATTTTGTGCGTATATGCATGAGTGCTTGTCAGTGTCAGTCCCCCATGCGGATCACCGTGTTCTGTGATCTCTCTGGGGTTTATGTAACCACTTTAGGGAGCTTAGCCGAGGCCTACGATCTGCTGGATTCACAGCACCGCACGCACGCACGCACGCACGCACGCACACATACACACACACACACACAACAGCATCACATATGTTGTATGTCTTCATATTGAAAAATGCACAGAGACACAGATACAAATGCAATCCCAAGTCAAATACTAATAACTGACCAGGCTTTTATCATATGACTGTATTACAAAAAAAAAAAAATCCTCTCATTTTGTGCATGATGTGACCTTTCTCTCCGATACATCCTCACACACGTCTCCTTCTCATGTTTACTTCGCTCTCTGCTGCTGTTGCCAATAATTTGAGCCAAGTTTGTACTGTACCCTCTCCTGCCGCAGACCCATCTGAATTATTAATCCTGCAGAGAACATGCACCTGCCCACCAACAGACATAAATACACACACACACACACACATTTGTGCGGAGGCAAGCCAGTACACTCAAATGTACACAAGATGTTTCAATCTCTCTCTCTCTCTCTCTCTCTAATTGCTGGAGCGCCTTCTTGAAACACGGTGTGCGTGCCAGCAGTGTGATGCCACGCCGTGGAAATCGGACAAATAAGATCTATTTTCGCAGCTTGGCTCTTTCACTGAGTGGCATGTGACTCGGTGATGGAGATGAAGGACGAACGAGAGAGAAAGAGAGAGAGAGAGAGATACATGTCATCTAAGTGATTAAAGCTAGCAGTGTGCGGGGGCGGTGCGTGCGTGTGTGTGTGTGTGTGTGTGTGTGTGTGTGTCTGTGTGTGTGTAGACACAGCAGGAGCAGGGGCAGATTAAAAAACAGAGGATCAGACTGCACCATGATGGGAGACAAGGAGGCAGAGCAAAGGACCACAACAAGGTTGTAGAGAGAAGAGAAGTGAACAAAAAAAAAAAAGAACGAGAGACATGAGATACTGAAAGAGGGAGAGGGAATAAAGACATGAAGCTAAGGCTGATAGAGGAGGAGAGGGAGAGAACAGAATCAAAAGGCAATAGAGAGAAAAGGGTGGAGAGGGGAAGAGATGTGGGCAACAGGATACAGACGTCAAATAAGAGAAAAGAGGCTGTGTCAAAGAACGAATGTGGGGTGAAGACGTAAGGATAGGAACAGAGAAAGAATGACAGTCAGTCAGTGCTTTTACGTGCACACTAATAACTCAATTACAACCGGAGAGACGCAGTCGTTTCAGCTGTCATTTAACTGGAGCTGAGGCTGCAACCAGAATGAGCATAACCACGTTACTCATTAGTCTTCAATTTGCTCTCGACAAGCTTAATCTTTTCATTCAGCAAACACACTCGTCATGAAGTCTACCAGTGTGTGTTTGCAATAAATATTTTCTTTATTAAATGTTTTGTGAAGTGCAAAATGCCCATTAGAATTTCCTTTAGCACAAAGAGGCACCTTCGATCTTCAATCTTTGTTTTGTGAGATTACCTGTCCAAAACCCAAAGATATTCAATTTAGGCAGAAATAAATCCGAGAAGCTGGAACCACAGAATATTTTACATTTTTGCTCAAGAACTAACTTGAACATGAACTAAAACAATTAATAGATTACCCAACTAACTGATTAATAAACTCATCATTTCACCTCCAGTTCCATTAGAAGCAATGCGTGTATTAAGGTGTGTTCGATCCCTCCCTGACAGTCTGATGTATTGTATTTTATAAACATATATGTATATGAATGTTGTCAGTAATCAAGACCAAACTAAATCAAAGATGCTCAAAATTCACTGATGTGAAAGAAAAAAGAAAGAAGTCAACATATTCTCATTCCTCTTCTATTTCTTTGTGAAGCCTGCAGGGTGCTGGACGTCCTTCCATTAATCTCATGTAAAATTACCTGAGCTTAACATGTCGAGTTGTTTGTGAGTAAATAAAGTTCATACAATGAATGATTTACCGAGCGTATCAGCTCAATTCCATGTGCTCAAATGAAAGAGCGGGAGCTTGTGTGTACAGTGAATGCAGAGTCAAACAGTATGAGTGTGTTTGTGTGTGAAGTGAAGATCTTTTTATTCATACCGTGCTGATGGTGCCTCCTCCTCTCCACACAGCGTCCCTCCTCGTTCTCGTGCAGCGGCGACATGCAGGGGCCACAGTGGGAGGAGCCAGGCATGCAGAAGTGGCGTCCCTCTTTGGCACAGTCTATATGGTGGGGGCATTTACTGCCAGCTGGGGGTGGGTTGGTGAGAGAGCGTGACATCAACAGTTGTATTAGTATCCCAGCCACACTGCTGCCAAACAGAAACAGTGCTAATACCTTTTCTTGTAAA
This sequence comes from Seriola lalandi dorsalis, assembly GCF_002814215.2. Taxonomy (NCBI): domain Eukaryota; kingdom Metazoa; phylum Chordata; class Actinopteri; order Carangiformes; family Carangidae; genus Seriola; species Seriola lalandi. Next base: position 66,551 of record NW_019524686.1, on the reverse strand, counting down.
GCATTTTGAAATGCATCATATGTTATGAAAGGAGCTTTATAAATAAAGTTTGTCATCCTTACCATTATTTTGAGACAGTTAAATGACAATCTTTGTGAGGAATGAAGTACTATACAAATGTTCAGAGTAAGAGATGCTCCAGTTTCATGATCGTCACTCCTTTCATTAGTGGATGTGTCAGCTCTTCAGCTCCATTCAGAAAGAAAACGTCTGCACAGTTACATCACAGTTTTTGAAGATATTTAGCTTTTGCTGTGACCTTATCAAGCCTTCCACATAGGCAAGTTTTGTCGGATATGACGAGTGTTTAGGCAGTAAGAAAAGTACATTTTGAATAATGTTCTGCATTTTGCAATGTGGTGAGCCCCACCTGTTTGGCAATACAGGTCAGGTTAAACCAAAGTAAAGAGTGAGCGACAGCTGCTCACAGATCTGCCCGCCATCAGGTGAGATAATCCCTTGACCTGATTACTGCCACTTTAGCACAAAAATGGAGGCCAGACACTCTATCAAGAAATATACACACGCCCACACAGCGTGAGATACACCACAAAGAAAGAAGTGGGTCACAGCAGGTCTGTTTGGTAGCAGAGGGCTGGTAGAGCACGGCGGACGCCACTAGAGCAGATAAGGCAGCTGGGGTGCAGCACAGCGGGTCAGCTAAAGGAGAACAGCACGGTGGGTGATGATAGACAGGAAGAGAGTGGATGAACACAGTATTTGTGAGGGATAATAGGTCACCATTGTGAGCATTGTTGGAGTCTACAGGTGACAGATCAGTGTTGTAAAGACAGAGATTTAATGTCTTAGATTGATCTACAGAATTGGTCATTGCGTTAAAAACAATTCAGCGTTAGATTCTACAAAATTAAATTTAGACAAAAAAAAAAAACAACCTTATTTTCTTTGTGTTTTGCAACAGACTGCAGTCATTACTCCGGCCATTTTTTTCAATGGCTGCATAAGAGGGGAGAAGTACACATGACGTAGAACGCTATAGGAGAAATCTCAATGACCTCCATGGCAACAAGGCCTCTAATATCAGGAAAGATGTGAGTTATCGAAGGAGAGGAAGTGTTGGTGAGATGAAATGCAGCTATAGGCACTTGCTTTTCGTGTCTGTTCACACATACATATGCATGTTTATTATCCATCCATCAATACATTTTTATCCCCATTTTTGTGATTTAAAATTTGTAATAAACTAAAATATATAATTTGCTCATAACTCAACATAGTTGTTGTATGGAGTTGTATGGCGTCCACATATGTTACTGCTGCTTTGTCGAACTTGTTATTGGCTAATTTGACTAAATCCACAGCCTCCTCCCTTTGTCTCTCCCACACGCAGATTTTGTTTTTGGGTTAGTTTCTGATGTATCTTTAGATTTTTGTTGTTCAAGGTCATATGTTTCTTTATATAACAGCCCCATTTTCAATTAAACAGTTTCATTTTTTTATTACACAATCCTTGTTGCAATAAAGGTAAAAACACCTGTTCTAAGCTTTTGTGAAACCTTCCCTACCAGAAATACTAAAACCACAGTTAAAGTAAAAAAAACAAATGTATCAACAACAAAAAACGTTGTGGAAATCTCAAACGTTTAACATCAAAAGTGTGCAAACACCACCGATGACAAAACAAATACTAGGACACACACACACACACACACACACACACACACACACACACACACACACACACGCAAACCCACAAACAGTTCAACAAATCTACACATCACAACTACACCACAGGGAGATGGACACACACATCGACATCTTATGTCACTGGCTGGTCTGATGCCTCAGGGAGTGACGCATGTGTAATCTGAGACGCTTTGTTTTTCTGTCTGTTTGAGTCAAAGAAGACGGGGGGGGGGGCAGGAGAGGGGAAATCATGAGTTTTTCTAATTTCTGTGAAACATCTGTGGCTGTGAGCAAATGGTGTACTCACTGTTGTGTCTGTGGGTAAAAAAGCAAATGTTTTAATTCGTGCCACAAAACTAACATGAAGGTGGACAACTCCCTGAGCGCCTTCGATCGCAGCTCCTTCTTTATTGTCACGCTCCACCTCTGCTCCCACGGTCTACCAATAACTCTGTCACCTGTAAGTTTAATCGCTGCCCCACCTGTTCGGCCCTGTTAAGTTAATCAACATCCCTGTGACTGTAACGTTCTCAATTATTATTTCTCGGTTTCCTCCTTCAGCTGTCGTGGCTTCTATTTTTACCTGCCACGTGCGTTGCCTCTCATTTCCCTCCAGATCTCAAACCTTTGTCTGATCTTTTCACATGTTCTTATTGATTTCCTGTAACATCAGAGAGGAAAAAAAAAACTGTCGCTAGAAATAGCTTGTTCTGTCCTTGTGGTATTTTAATATGGGTGTGTGCAGTTTGTGTCAGTGGTATTAATTCTCTAGCACACGTCTGTGGGCATGTGCAATGCGAGACTTCATTCATTCACATTCAATATATGTCTTCATTTTTTTATTTTTTTTTATTCATTTTTTGTAAATGTCAGCTGTTGTAGTGTCCCTCTTTCTGTAAATCATCTCAGTGAGGGGCAGAGCAAGAGCCTATAATCCCGGCCAGCTCTAATAACACCAAGCCAAGGCTCAAGACACAGGATCCTGCCAGTATCACCTGAATCATGAGACCTGATGTCAAATCATTCCATCGTCCATTTTTCATGACTCTTTGATTCTGTAACTGTCTCAGGAGCAAGGGCTGTTTAAGCGAAGGTCAGCTCCAGATGACCGCACTTATGTCACAGATAGAGCCACCCATTCCTGTCTCAAACTCCATGACCTTACCTCATCGTGAGGGTAAGCCACAATGAAAATGTAAAAACACATGCACATCTATTTTGTCTTGATGCTGAGTCCAAAATTTTGACCCTAACCGACCTATTTCAAACTGCTGGACGTGAGAGATACAAGAGTGAACATTCACGTTGCTTTCCACCGCTGGAGACAGTTCTTGGTGCATAAAGGAATGAAGTTTGATAGTTGAACTAGCAATGTTTCTAAACAGCTGTTAATGCCAACGTTGGCTACATAGCAATAGCAAAACATAAAAAATAGCTCCTTTAATGTTTCATACTTATATTCATTACAGGAAAGAGTTTCAAGACCAAACTAGCTCCTTGTCAGGGTCAATCTTTTGAAATAATTTTTTTGTATGGAAACAGGGAATAGTCATGTATTTATTCGCTGACTCACAAGGTGTTTTTGGTTTCACTGAAATTTATGGACAAATGAGATGAACAAAAGCTTCTTAGACTTTAAAAAAAAAATTTAAAAATACACACACACAACAGTACATTCACGTGTGCTATCGTTTAAATGTCAGCCATCCAGTGATCATCAACACCATCATGCAATTGTATTAGAAATGCACTGCCAGAGAGTCTCTTTGCATTGCTGAATCACTCACTGTATTTGTCCTGACCCCTAAATATCATCGTGCACAAACAAAGACATACAATTTAACAATTGCTTTTCCTTCCAGATTAAGGAGTCGCTGTCGTCTAAGACAAAACGAGACATTTAATCCCTGTTATGAAAGGGAAATATCAGGGTGTGTTCTATTTTCTAAAATATCTGCAATGCACTCTTGATTCTAACAATGCAGCTCGAATCTCAACACCTCTGGTCAGCACTTCATCTGTTATTCATCACGTGGGAAGTTAATGTGGTGGAACCTATTGCAGTCACATGAATGAAGATAATTATTCTCCTCACACACTAGCAGCCATACATACACAAACACGAACCCAGTGTATGTGTGCTTCATTATAAAAGTGTGGAGCAGTGAGAAAAAGATGGTATGAAAAAGCAAAACGGGTGTGACAATCGGGGACGAGCTGTAGTCAAATAAAAGCTGTATTCATTACCGTTCACCAGCTGTTGTTGCGAAAATCTTTTTCTTGCACTGCAATAACTTTATAAAATAAAATAATTTTAGCAAACTTACATAATAGCACTTTTTCTAAACACGGATGAACCAATGAAAGATACTCATCATGATGATCATATGACAAAGCAGCTGAATTCTATTTAGCGGCATAACAAAGGAGCCAGAGAAGTGAATGCGAAGTCGCCATAGGACGTGGCCTTGCATCAACATGCCTCCCACACAGTGCTGTCGCTAATTAGACAGCTCAATCAAGGAGACAGAGGAAGAGACATAGAAAACAAGAGACAGACAGGGAGATGGAGGCAGAAGAAGACAGACACGCTACTGCAGTATATCAGGGTGTTTGGTATCGGTGAAGGCAGTAGAGGTGTAAAAAATTATAATGCAACTCAGGGATTCAGAAAGTACTCCTTGGAACGAGTGAAAAATGACTTTCCTCACCATCTGCTGCTGCTGTTACCAGGCTGTGTGCTCAGCAGCAGCTGTGCCAGGGAGAACAGAGAGGCAAACACAGGCATTCTCACACAGCCTGGTAAACACCCACACTCACAGGCACAGGCACACACACTTAAGCATTCGCAAGCAAGTGCACAGTTTCATGTCACCGTTAACCTGTGCTGCTTCAAGACGCTCTACAGATATAATGCAACAAATGTCACCCACTCCGTAATTGTGTGTGTGTGTGTGCGTGCGTGCGTTAGTGTATGTGAGAGAGATGTTTAGAGGGGAGGTAGGAAATGGGAAGGCCAGGAGGGTCATACACTCCCATTGTGTGCGTTTCCTGACCCTCTGATAGGAGAGAGGAAGTAAGCCAAACACTCCAAATCAAGTGGCGCTCTTCACTTGATACGCAACCAGTGTTCATTTCCACATGGATAAAGAGTGTGTATGCGGTCCCCTGTGTGTGTACATTTGTGTGACTTTTTGTGTAGCCATGCTGCTATGTTCCTGTTTATCCACCATGCCTCATGATAAAGTCAAACAAACACCAAGCAGCCTGTTTCTAAAGCTTTGTTTTCACTGGCATCATATGACAAACACTGCTATTGTATTCTGGGAATTAGGATTAGGCCATATGATGATATACCATGTAAACCATGTGGCAATATGAATTTCTCATTGTCTGAGATTTTCTTGTTTTACTGTTTGGTGTTTATTCAGTGGTAGCTATCCTTTTTGGCTTCTGGTCATTCATCATCAAGGTGGAAATGCTGCTGAAAAGCTTTCGAAGCTTTCATATAAAAACTATGAACCTGTAGCTGTTTTTTTTAATCAATTTTGGTATCAACGTGATGAAGTGCCTTGATTTTACAGCTATCTCTTTTAATGTATTGGACAAAAATGAAAAAAATCCTGTGTGCTTATTTAATCTAAAAAACAGGTTCTTAGAGGATAGAGGATTTTATTTGTAAGGCATCGGTCATCAAGTTTACTCAGAAAAGGCTCAAATGCAAAGATCGATCTTGGGATTTTAAGAATTGACAAACCCCGAATTGGCTCTGTGTAGCCCCGGCATTGAAACCACTTCTGGCTTTCACGCCGGGCTTTACACTGACAAATGGAAGCAAGGCATCGGTTTCAAAGTCAACTGTCAAAAATAGATAGAGAATTGTTCAGTCAGCTCTGTCTTTAACAACGTAGCGGAAACAGCTGCAACATCAACCTAGATTGCTTTCAGTTCTCAGAACCCTGTGTCAGAAAGCCATGAGTCTAATTTAGACGTTTAATTCTGTGGAAACTGTCTTGTCAGTTACAGGTAACAGGTGTTAAAGTTCTGATGCAATGACTCCTACATGTAAAAAAAGAAAAAAAGTTTTTTCCCACAGTTGGTGGAAAATGGGGCATGACTTAGCACCTGTTTAACACACCTACACACACACACTCACACACACACACACACACACAGACATCATAATGCTGAGGCAGAAAATATACTAGTAGTTGCGTGACTAAATAGAGATAAAGGTGAGGAGGAAGCAAATCAAAAAAATGTCAAAGAATTTCTTCCCGGGTAGAGTTTTTGTTTGTCTCCTCTCATGCTGCTGCCGTGTCTCTTCTGCCTTATCTCTCCCTGCGTCTGTCATTTGTCTTTTCTGTTGCAGTAACTTCTGTCATGTCAGACAATGGCGAGTCTAACACATTACACAAGGGATAATTACTGTGTCATTATAATTAGAGTGGAGTGGAGCAGAGCAGCACACCCCGCAGCAAACAGAACAAAGGTTAGAGGGATTTATACAATGGCAACATGTAGGTGGCAAATAGAAGCTGCTTCATTTAGTCTTTTTTTCATTGTCTTTTTCAGGGTCATCATGTTTGTTGGTCTTCGGCTGATTCAGATGTTAGAGCAGTGTGGTGCAACACTTCAGTTTTTCTTTCAGAGCTGATTCAGGGACTGGGTATTTCTTGAAATGGAACATATATTTTGCCAGATTGATTGGACTACTTTGGCTCACATTTACCTCAAAACGTTGTACTAGATTTCAGACATAATTCTTGGTATGAGCACGAAGGAACAAGTGTCATTGGTGTAACAAAGACGCTGCCATTCTTGGTAAGGATGTGGCTACACACAAATGCAAACCTGGGCATGCAAAACGGCTGACACAGCAAATTGGGCTGTTTTCATCACAAAATGGGGCTCGATAAAAAAAAAAAGCGCTGGTTACAACAGGTTATGGTTAAACTAATACTGAAGGGGCATCGTGTTCATTCAAGCTAAAACTGTGATGACTCTGATTTGATCAAATATCTGTTAGCAATCTGTAAGTTGATTAGTCAATTGTGACCCTCCAGTTTCCTGGAGGTCTGGTTGCCGACAGTGTGCTCTCACATGAAGAAGCCAAATATTGGGCTAAGAGCAGCGACCACAGCAAAGCCTTGGCTGACCACCTTTTTTTTTTCTTTTTTTTTTTGTCAGACCTCCAAGTTGAGACAACAGTGACCACAATGGGGTGAATCAATACGTCTTTCCTGGCTGTTAGATAATTTCAGTATGATGGTTACCACCATATAACTGGGTGGTAATTTTTCCTCTCTCTCGCTCGTGAAACACTGGTTTCCCCCCCTCAAAGACCACACAGGCAATATCACAAGTCCATTTCAAACCAGACCACTTGTTAGTTTTCAACTGCATTTTCTAAATGACTTCCCGGAGGCACTGAGTTCACGTATAATACATATCAAAAATAAGGTAAAAAACAAATAAAGATATGTATATGGATGTGGACATGTACAGTATATTAATTTGGCTGAGTATTATTGACGATCATTTGCGTCACTGTCTACTGTTTTCGAAAAAAAGAAGTCCTTTTAGATCTTTAGATAAACACCGCCTTGTTCCTCATTCCAGCCACATTGTCACTACATGTGTTTCCTGATGTCTGGTGCAGCTTATCAACTGTTCAACCAACAGAGATTTAGTGATTTTGCATCAAAGGCTTTTAGAGGTGGTATTATTATTAATGACAGGTCTGGACAGAGCTGAGTTCAAACCCACTTCAATCTGATGGCTCTCATTAGTTTAAAGGAATCAAATTTTCTTCTTTAACCCCAAAGGAAAATAAAATCTGTCTCATACACTCTTTTAATTGCTCGCTAAAATATGCAAACAAAACTTAATCTCCAGTCACATGAGGGTAGGAATCATTACGTATGAACTTGGTCATTGAGTTAGTGGTGTGTTTGTCCCCTGGCAGTGTGCAGGTGTCGTTCCACCTGAGTTTTTCTGCTCTTTATCCCCACTATACAACGCAGATAACAAAAAAATTAGAAAAAAAAAAGAGGTGACTGAAAAACACTAAGGCCAGTCGCCATGTGTGCGTGTGAAAAGAGAGACAGAGCGTGACACTGAAGATATGAATCGTTAAAGTTTAATCCTGGTGGAAGAAAAGGCCGGAGGCAGCTGCTCTCTGAATAATAATGACACCAATTCCATGTGTTGCTTGGTGAATGACAAACCTGGCATTTAAACGTGGCAGCACGACAATGATCAGGCTGAATTAGAATATTGAGAAGTGAAGATGATGTGTCTACAGAGAAATGCTAAAATTAGAAAAAGCAAGAACATGCAAATAATTTGATTTTCTAGTGGAAAAAAAAGTGTCTTTTCTTTTGCTACTAATTCAAAATACCCCCGCTGAACCTGAATTATACAACAAATTCTGCATGCTAAGATAATTATTTTGTATCTTGGCCAGCAGACTAGACATAGTTTATGTAATTAATTGGGTTTTGGAGATTTTGGATTACTTCCATCCCAAGAACCCAATGTTCTGTGAAAGCTTTCTGGCATATTCACACATGGTGATGTGTCGATGTTTGCTGAATCAAACACCTGATTGCTATGCACTTCATGCTGTTGTCACACTCCAGCAGTATCACCCTGAGAGCTGACTCACTGCATTACTGGATGTGCTTTTTGAGGTTCTGTAGACGCCTCCAATATAATTAATGGTCTTTAATAAAAGTCCCTTAAAGTGCGGTGGCGTAGATATGATCCCGCTAACACTGCTGTACAGCTACATTATGCAACAGTGCTGTAAATCCCTCTCATTTCACACTGGCTTGAAAAAAAAAAGTTTAAAGAAAGTGTTATTCCGCCTCGTCTTGTGATTTCAACTCAACATACACAAAACAATAGCCCACATACTGACAATACTGTCACACGCTGCTATGGACAAGCTGCATTCAAGTGTAACAGGTGTCGTGTCGAACTCACAACCCCCATCACGCTGGCAAAAGCCTACGACTACGACAAACGTTACTTTTTTCTGACCATGTAAAACAAGAGGCACGTCACAGACTACAGCGTACTGACAGCTTCGTCTTGTCTCCAGCTTGTACAAGATGATGATTTTTTTCTGACACTGGAAAACTTTTCTGCGTCAGCTAATACGTCTTCTTCCTACTCTCACTTTGTTTCTTCAGCACTTGAGAGAGAAAATAATGCCATTTGCATTGGTAGATTTTTGATCTGAGGATGATGAGAGGGGAAAAACCACTGGACTTTTCAAATTTACCCTATTGGGGGAAAAAACAGCGTCACAGCCTCCATCCTCTTTGTTGTGTATGAGCAACAATGAAGCTACACACCCTTTTGATTTCAATCACAGACTTCAGTGGGATGGAGCGAGCTGCTGGATGACTGCATGGATGGGTTTTAGTGGAAAAAATATATGAACAACTATAAATTCATACAAATCTGTGACCAGACCAAAGCAGCAAATGTTCAGTGTGTGTGCAGCATGTCTGTGGGTCTCTCTCTCTCTCTCTCTCCCAGATAAAGGCTAAAGATTACATGTGATAGTCCATCTGTTGGTTCTCCCACAGGGTTTCTGTGTTAAAAACTGAGACACAGGTGATCTCCCCTGCAAACATCAGCAGCAAACATCACTGTGAGGAGACCCATCACACAAACACACACACATACTCATAATCATAATCAGACTCAAACCAATTTCCAGTTTCCAGATTAACAAGTTACTTAATTGAGAAAAATGTGAATTAACAATTTCCTGTTTTCAGCATTGTTCAGTTACAGCTTATGTAAATGTTACAGTTTAAATATATAAAGGTATAAACAGTTGCTTGCACTACTGCTTTTTCCAATATCTGAATTGTGTGGCTCAGATTAATTATTCAAGCGGTGTTGTTTTTAAAATGTGACTCTTAGTAACTTCACTGTAACAGGCAGATGCCATTTTTCTAATTTATGGTGAATCATCATTTATCAAAGTAAGACTGGATCAGTGACCAAATTATGAAAAAAATACAGATTCCCTCTCCATTTCAGTTGCGTTAGATCAGTGTAATATTGTCAAAATAAATATGTGTGAGCTTTTTTAAAAGCAGTGAATAGGAGGAAATGCACTGAGACACCTATCAAGGAAGGAATTTATTTTGCTTTCACCATTGTCTTTGCCTAGTGCCCTTCTCACCCGCTTAAAGGCATAGGCCTGCTTTCTTGTTTAACCTGTCCAAAACAGCTATCTTTATAACAAACACATAAAAACAGTCGTGTCTTTGCTCTTGAGATAGAAAGTCCCTGCCTTTCTGTTTGACACCTGCTCACCATTTGTTAAAGATGCCTTACTGATGAGACAGACAGTCCCGGGTTATTTGAAAATGAGCTTATGGTATCGAGGATAATTGGTTTGTCTGGTGCTGGTGCTGGTGTTAGTGTGCGTGTTAGTGTGATGTGTATTTACCTGGGAGGCCAGCACCTACAGAGACAACACAGAGCAGGACCGCGGCGAACAGCAGCAGTAGCGAGGCCCGGCGCTGGCGTCCGCTCCGCGGGCTGGAGAGTAGCAGCATCCTTGGGGTCTTCTCGGGGACGGAGAACCGCAGGCGGGGACGAGGGTTGTTGTCATTCCCCCATCGCTTTTGTTTTACGTCTTTATTTGTGTTCGTTTTTTGATGCGGGCGAAAAGCTTCAGCGCGACAAACACACAGTGATAAGCCGAGCAGGTTACACGGGGGAGCAGTCTGTCCACACACTGCGCACTGTAATCCGTGGCAGTGCTAAAGATAGCGGAGCTTCAAGCAGGGAGGGAGGGGGCGTGTGTGCTCCTGTATGTGTGCGTGTTTGACTTGCTACCTTCACGGTCTCCTCGTAAACTCCTAAAAAAATATCAGTGTATATAGAGCCCTGATGTATCAAAATTTGTCCATGAATGACAGTAATATACAATTGCAAGCTGTTTTATTGTTTTGTTTTCTGAATGTTGTTTTGGTGAAAATGTTTTAGTTTTCTATTGAAGACAAACATATAAATGTTAGAGTAAAAATGAATGTCAGCAATATAGTGTGATTAGCCTACTTAAAATATGCAGTGGAATATTCATTTTGAACTTCAGATTTTGATATACAGTCTCCACTCCCCCACCTTGACAAATAAAACACCGGTGGAAATTTCCACATTCGCATTCATTTTTTAAAATGTCTTTCACCGTAATGAAAGTTTTTCCCCACCGCTCCTGAAGGCAGCAGTTTACTGGGAGACAGGGCACTACGCAGGAATTACGTGGAGCGCGATGACGTTGAAAACCCGGTTTAAGTAATTGGATGCGCTTGGGTACGTGGTTTAACCACTACCAGAGAGGGGGGCATGTGTTGATACAAACTGATCATCTTATACTAGTGTTGGTGAGTTTACACGTTTATCAACCAGTCAATCATTTAAAAAAAAAAAAATCAATTCTTAATTAAGCAACCTAGATGGGCTAATAATAACCTAATGAAGATAATGGTTGAGGGAGAAAGATAATAAGCGAATAAAACGGGGATTTGCCAGTGCAGCAGGTGCAGTAAAACGATGCCTCAGGACACATTTGAAGAGGTATGAATACACATCAAATAAACAAACATCACATATAATTTCTGTCTATTGTTATCCAATCAACCCATTAACTCCATTATTCTCTCTCAAACACAGCCAAATGGTTTGAGGCAGCTGTTACCTGTTTGTTTGCTTAGAGCTGAAAGACCATGTCCAAACAAAGGCCAAAATTCATTGACCAGAGCAGAGACAAAACCTTCAGCTGGACAGCATCAGTTAAACTGACTACTTGTAACATACATGTGCTTGTAGATAATTCTTCCTAGTGAATATCAACACAGTATGAATTTTGTGAAAATAAAATGAGTCATTCATCCTGTAGGAAACATCTATCATTTAATTTTAAGGAACAAAAGGTGAATTTTAATGCACCACATCTTATCCACACAAAACATACTACAATATGTGACTCATTTTGCGGTATAATGTTTTTCCATTGCTCTTGTCAGCATCCCCACTCTCGTTATCATAAATGTCATCATTCTTGTCATGGTGCTATTCTGTGGCAGCTGTTACCATCTGGCACAATGTCTATCTCACATTCGGTGTGTTTACCATACAAGTACATAAGCATTTTGTTTTCTGCTTTTTGGACACAATTAATCCTCATATTTCTTCTCTGGAAGAATATGTCATAGGAAAAACTACCCCTTACTAAAGTAGAATACAATGACATATAGTTTTACAGTCAAATTCTTCAGCACTTTGAGCATTCAAGTTGTGTTTGAGTGCCAAGTTCAAGACTTGACTATACTTTAATAGAATAAAAAATGTATTCCTTTTAAATGTCATTTAAAATTATGTTCTCATAGACGAAAATGATTCCAAAGAAAAAGTGTTTTTGTCTTATATAGCATTTTGTCTGAAGAGTGTAGCAATTAAACTGTCCAGTTGTTTCCAACTACAGTTACAATGCAGAGTAAATTACAGAAGTAAAAGGGGAAAATTGTAAGTTTGAATTTATTGATGAGACTGCCTCAGCTCAGTCAGAAACCGAATACAGAGAAGATGTGTAACAGAAACCAGAGACTTGTCGTGCATCTCTTTTGGCACTTTTTGAGCTACAGCCATTGATCAACAGAAACCTTAGAAAACAGAACAAAATTAAATAGCAAGAAAAATAATAAAAACAATCCCCTACTTCTTGTCCATGGTCCTTTTTCTCTGTGTGAACAGTAACGTACACAGTCCTGAGGTATACGGGTTGGCAGTGCCTCATACAGGCTTAACACAAAAATAAAATGTCATGTTGGATTAAGACTCAAAATAAACTCAGCAGCATCAGGAAAAGGCCCACTGTACAAACATCAAAGAAAACACACCGTGGCACAAAAAGTGCTAACCCCACACAAACTTCAGCTCACATTTCATGTACCACAAAGACAAAACACATGCAGTGATTTATAGTGAGAATAAAACGAGTGAATGTGAACAAACCAATTAAAAGAGTTATGCTATTTTCATTTGTTGCATAAAATTATTACACATAATAATGCCCAAAAAACTATTTTCTTTGTGTAGAGTGCGAGTGACAGAAAGATTAATAAATTTGAAGTCTTAAGTCTTGACAAAAGAAACAACAAAACTGGATCAAAAGTGCATCCAAGAAATTGGTGGAGTACAACTGTATTAGTCATATTTTGGAAACAATGTGCATGATCCAATTAGCCTTTACAGTGAAACTGTTATTTTGAATGATGCTTCTGCAGTACTCCAGCAATCCTACCAGACATCAGTATTACAACACACATACACACATACACACACACACACACACACACACACACACATACATACACTTACACAAATGCAATGACAGGCTGAATTGGTCATTTCTGCTTGAATCTGCCACAGATGACCAGAGACAGCAGACCAACCTGTGATGCTGCATCAGGAGCTAACCAGAGTTACTGTGCATGTAGACTTTAGTTGCAAAAAAAAAACAGCTTTGGTGATTTTTGCAATGTTTTTAAAATGACATATTAATTACAACCTAACAATGATTACACAGTTATTTATCGGTGCAGAAAAAAAAGTAGGTAAAAAAAAATCCAAACTGATTATCAAAAGGTTCATGGTGATCAATCCAACAGACTTTTCATTCTTGATTCCTTGGATGATGAATTTGTAAAGATTGGAGGGTTTCATCAAATAGCGATGATGTTTCAGCTGAGATGCTTTCTTGGGTATTATAGTTATTACACACCTTTGCACACACACGCACACACATATTAGCAAAAAAAGGAAATGCAGAACACACTCACACACACACAAATGTCTCATCAAATGGGTCAACCTAGCAAACTGCATTCACTCTTAAAATTCCCTGAAGTTGCTTCCTATTAAAAGTAAAATAAACTTTCCAAATTGGCCCCAGCTCTTCTACTTCATCTACCAACATTATATTACTGAGGCCATGGTAGCTAACACCACCTACTGGCCAGTAATTCATCATTACTAAATATTTAACAGTACTTGTTGATGTGAAAAGTGCAGTCTAGATTGAAAACAAACAGCATTGCATAAAAACATAGCAGAGTACATTTTTGTTGCCTTATCTCCTCTAAGATGAGGTAATTTTAAATTCTAGTTAATAATCTATGTCAATATCATCACGTACACCTTCTATGTACCTACAGTAGCAATACTACAGGCTAGGTTTAGGTAGCACCAACCCAGCCATCTCATCCTACAGTTTTTGGCCATTAACTACCTAGTCTAGTCACATGAGATCATAACACCCCTCATTTTCTGCACCACACAGAATAAGAGCTACACTTGACTGTCTGTCTAATAAATATAGAGCCGTCTTTATGTTTCAAAGTCAAGGCAAGATGTGAGTGTGGCCATCGCACTGCTTGATCGTCCTCCACCGGCTGTAAACATGCAGGCTGGGTCAGTCAGGGCTCCTTGTAGGGCAGTGAGGGGCTCTGAGGCACATGCCATTCAGAAACTGACGAGGGATCAGTGTTAGGAAATTTGGCTGCTTCGTGATCTGCAGCAGTCAAGGATTTGTGTTTGGTCCAGAGTTTGGGGTTTGAGATGAATCTGCCGAACATGGTTCAGTTCTGTCGTTCTCCGTTGCCTTTGCACAAAACTGCTGCTGCTGCTGCTGCGATTGTCGTTCTTCTCCGAGCTCCTCTTCCTGAAGCAGCACTTCGTCTTTCTCCAAGACAAACTCCAGGGTGGGCCCTCTGGCTGCTCCTTCCTCCAGCTCCCCCTCCTCTGCCAGGCGGAGTTTGATGTTCATGCCGACATGTTTTTCTGTCTTATCTGGACAATGTGGAAGAGAGCCAATTAAATGTAAAATCAGTATGAGAGCAGAGAGAAGAATTACATCTGAGAGAGTAACTAAGATTTGACCTTGATGTGATTTTGTTCTTAGCTCAAACTGCAGTTCAACATCTCAATAATCAGCATATTTTTGAATGCTGAAATCCAGCTGTGAGACACATCATTTGCCCCATGTTGGAATGCTCTGCCATGAGCTGGTCGGGGCTCAGTAGACCAGAAATCAAAAACTCAAAATGCCAGATCAGTGGTGAGATGCATTAGTGCCTAAAGTTTTGATCACCCATAGTCAGTGCTATGTAAACAAAACAATAAACAAAACAACACAGACAAACATTATGTGAAAATGCCTAAGATACTGTGTGTAAGAGATGGACAAAATGCAATACGCCACTTCCCAGACTTTATCATGGAAAGTCATTGTCATGGTCTAAGAAATTGTTAGTGTATTTTTCTTGTCAACAAATTCCAAGAGAGGACCAAAACTCAAATATGAATTGATCCATGTAACAACTGCTGCCTTTATAACTGGATTCATTTTGAGTAAATCCCACATATACAATCATGCTGTCTTTAATACTCACTACTGCATGCAATCAACAGCCGGAAATAGTCCCCAGCAAATACAGATTTTACTCCTATTTAAAAAAAATACAGTGCCCAGCTGTTTTAGGAAACTATATAATGTAACTATGTATTTGTGACCCGTTTTTAAAAGATATAGGTCTTCAGCGGAAAAGTATCGAAAGATTGTCGGTTGGTTTTAGTCTTGTAATGGGATTTTTTGGCAATAAAAACAATATGGAATATCACATATATAGAAAAACCTTTAAATCTGTCTCTTCCTGGTTCTCACCATGTCCCAGCTGCCTCTCCTTGGGCAGCAGTAGCACATCCACATTGTGATGCTCCTCCAGGGCAGCTGTGAGCACTGCACCCTCACGGCTGAACAGGAAGACCAACGCTAGGGTGATGTCTTCAGTGGAGTCTCCATCGCCAACCATCTGAAAGAGGGGAGTTTCCTCGCTATTACTTCCCTCACGGTGGTCTGAAAAAGACAATAAGGGAATAGTTAGAATCAATTCATTTCTGTGAGGTCCACTCTTCATGGTATTTGGCAGGTATTCTAAACTCTGCATATTGAGCAGCATTTTGATTTCAGCTCCTCACCTATAAAGATGATTCCTATGGCTCCGGCCTCCTGTAGCCGACGAGCCTTTGCAGCAAACATGCAGTCACCACGCAGTGCCAGAGCGATCCGGCCTTTAAGCTCCACTGTGTTATCTATTGGCCCACAGGCAGTATAGGGGGAGGCTTTCACTATGCTGCCCTTCACCTGTGGCATAAGAGTTTGAGTGTGTTATTGTAAATTATTTTGTATCTTAAATAGATGGAGATAAAGTGAATTGCAGGTTAAACAGAACAGGTAACATTTGTACAGTTCGGGAAGAAATTTGTAATGTTTTTGTAGGAGTAAATATTTTGGCCAGGGCTAAAAACAAGTCAATTGTTGTCATTAATTATATTGTTTGTTAAAGTTAATCTTTTTTAATCACTCCACTGAAAAGTAAGTGATTTCATAACATCATTTAACATCACCTGTTTCTACAGCAGTAAGATATATGATTTGTTTACAAGCCTTGATATTGACACTGTTTACCATTTTACTGTCACACTGGAAACTTACCCCGTGCTCCTGTTTGGAGAGGTCCATTCCAAACTTAGCAGGTCCCGCTGTGAGGACCGTCCGACCCAGAAATGGGGGAGATATGAGCTGAACAACATGAGGCACCACCTCCTCCTCTGCTGTCTGGCTTACCTCTGCCACAAGTTTTACCCGGTAGACTCCTTTGTGCTCCTGAAGGGATTCATAGTTAGAAAACTGGATTGAAAACAGTGTATGTGGTAGTGTACAGTACCCTACACTCCAGGCATTTTTACCATTAAAGCAGTGCATTCATTACCTTGACCCAATTTTCACTCAATTAACTTTGCTATTAACCCAATCCTTACAAACCTTTTAGAAAAGCAAAATTAGATTGGTAACCCATTTGCTGTGTCTCCAGAGGAGACATGCTTACGGCTGAAGTAAATACAGAGCATAGCATAGCTGATAAGATTATCAAGAAATCTGTTAGATTTTCTAAATTGATGCAGCTCAAAGCCCTGTTATTTGTATAATCTGAAATATATAATTGGTTCCGCAGTAGGTTGTATAATTAACCTGATAGCTCCATTGAAGCACACTGACAGCATAAAAATGTACAGCTCAATTTGCTTGAGTGCATCACTGAAGCCAAATGGACCAAATAAGGTCTTACATGAGGTACATTAAGTAAGTTACATTAAGTAGATAAATAGAGGCACAATAGTGTTTGACTGATTTGACCATCTGCTTTCAAATCTTATGTCATAATAACATGCATTTCCTATATCTTTTTAAATATCTGCAACTCCATTACACATTTTAGTGACTGGATACTACATGCTACTTAACAGAAACATCCTGCATTGCATTATCCAAAACAAAAGTTTCGTGTGAAGACTCAATTCTAAAGGGTTTTCAGTTAAATACGTCATTGGGACCATGCTGTGGCTTAGTAAATTTATTAAAATTATTTAGACTTACTTGCCTACAGTTATGGGTCACTTTAAACAGATAAAAGTGGGGAAGACAGGCAGAACATCAGGTTGTGAGATTAATACAAAAATACCTTCAGATTTCCAGTGTCCCCTGCTGAGAGCTCATTCAGTGGAGTGAGAGAAATGCCCATGCTTTTCAAAAACTCCACTGGTTCCATGCCATTATCGTGGAGCGGTAGTTCAATTTCCCTGTAAAGTGCAAACAAACACAGGTTAAAACTCAAAATAATAATGGATAGCAGGTTTCACCAGTGATTTCACTACAAAATCGAAAACTGATTGCGACTGGACGCACCTGACAGGTAAGGGGCGGAAGGCTCGTCCCACCCCAGTGAGGTACTTGTAGCTGTCCCGGATGGTTTTTGCAAATGAAGGGTTGTTGGGAAACAATGTCTCTGTGCTGGGGCAGGAGTGTGTGAACAGATCTTCTTCTTGAGAAACAGGAACAGTCTCCTGGAGAACATGACCCACAGTTAAACAAAAGGTATAAGCTCTTAAACTTTACATATTAAAGGGTCAAGTTTGCATTTTAACTGTGCACTACATCTACAGCACTGTCATAAAAACCAAATGAATGATGAAGTTTCCATAATGTAATCCCACACAGAATTACAACATTTACTTCTAATACACAATAATATAAAGTATAAATTATGACAATAATAATTAATAATTACATTATACAAAGTTAAATTACTCTTGTCATGTTTGTTGGAAGTATCAGCTTGCATCAATTAGAGATTCAAAATCAAAAACTGTACTATAATGTGTGTACCTGTGTTAGTGATGAAGCAAGAGCTCTCACCGTAATGTTGCTTTTACAGGGCGGCTTGGTGGTAGAGAGAGAGACGGGGAGGAGGTGAGCCTCTGTGGTGAAGATGTAGTCATCAATATCGATGGGCAGCTGGCTCTTCTCCGAAAACAGCAGGTACAGGTATTTAAACATCTCTGCCAGAAAGAAGGAGTCCATCCTACACACACATAACATGCATATACATACATACACATACATAGAATTACAATTTATTATTAAAATGCATTTCAGTAGTCCACACCTTTTCAGGTAATTTTAAACATGTTTGTAATGGTATTTCTCTCACATGATACCTGTCTTCATGTGCCCCAGTGCGGACATCTTGCACAGCAGCAAACCCGCAAGGCACCCTGGCGTAGGCATTGAGCTTTTCCACAATGGACTGTCCCACTCTGAGGTAGTAGGGGTCACCAGTGGCCTGCAAAAAATAAAATATAATATTGACCATATCTCTGTGTGATGGAAATCTTGTGAGCTGGATGAAGGAGTATTCAGGAGACATCAATGTCTAAATCAGAAATATTAATTGTTGCTTGAAGCACCGAGGGGATAGATAATGAACAATTACAAATGTTAACAGATTAACTAGTGTAACGCCACCCCAAATCTGAAGCTGTCCCCTAGACAGGGCATATATAAACCCCCAAGTTGTCACATGGCTGAAACTCGCCTGTTACCAACTATATTCCCAAATCAGGCTATTCCATATCTCTCACATACTCATGTTAAACTTCTAGTGGACACTTAAACCCAAGTCTTACCAAACTCATGCTGAGGATCTTCC
Organism: Seriola lalandi dorsalis; assembly: GCF_002814215.2. Taxonomy (NCBI): domain Eukaryota; kingdom Metazoa; phylum Chordata; class Actinopteri; order Carangiformes; family Carangidae; genus Seriola; species Seriola lalandi. The sequence goes on along the minus strand of NW_019524686.1, from coordinate 47,760 downwards.
TTTACTTTTCTCTTAGTATGCACACTATTTGTCTCTGGGACTGTAGTTTGCCTCAAAATTTGTATCTTCCAATACTCACTATCAATAAGAGGCCTGCTTGGTTACTGTGGCAACTGCAGATGATAGTGGAGCAGCTGCACATTCACAAGGCTAGAGATAAACAATGGGCTATGGTGCCCTGTGACTGACCTTGTGTGTATACACTTACAGACTAACTGAAAAATTCCTTCCCTCAGTCTGACATAGTACTTATTGTTTGCTATGAAAAAGACTTGTGTATCCACTGATGAGTCAAAACTTCATGGCCACCCCTGCTTAATATGCTGCTGGTTTTTCACATGCCACCAAAACAACATCCAACACGGTGACTATGAGAACGGTTTACTTACTATCTAATATGTCTCAAACCTTGACATGCACCATTGTTATGATATAATAAATGTTATTAACTATATAATGTTTTGGCTCATTGGTGTACAGTACAAGAGTGAAGGAGTTTCATTAGTTGGCTTACTTCTAACAGACCTGAGCCTTCTTAATTACAAGATTATTGTAGTTTATTTCTGTCTGTGACACTGTCCAGTCAGCTTTTTTCACCTTATAGAGGTAGTAGGTGCTTTCTGCAAACTCTGGTCTCAGTAGGTGTTGGCCCCAATGAACTCTGAACTCTGTAGTGAAAGCCTGCAGGTAGATTCACCAAAGAAAGAGACAGTTAGCAACACTGGCTTCCTCTAAAAGTATTTTCATATTTTACATGGATGAATAATATCATAAAGAAGAAGCCACAAAACAGTTCCACTTATTTCTCAAAGTTGCATTTGTTACAGCTGCTGCACAACTACAGTATTTGTTAATTCTCTGGTTTTAAATGGATATTACACACCAACTTTAAAATAAATGTGCCATAACCTGAAATATGCTGGTTATATGGATATACTATATATTTAGTGAGATAATAGAATTTTTTTTCTACTGGTTATAATGATAAATTACCTCAGTTTGTCACATATTTATTTCAGTGAATTCAGTAAAATAGGCAATAAGAGACATCTGATCTGAGTCATATAACAAATAAGAATCCTATTGGTTAAAATTATGTTTACCATGATATAAGATATTATCCATCTTTCCCACTAATATTGATTATTAGAGCGAAAAGAGCAGAGATTGTTTACCTCTGGAAGAAATTTGTGCTGTTTGGTGACTTGGTAAAGCATCTCATGAGTCTCAATAGCTGGTTTCAGATCTCCTCTTAAAACCTGTGAAAAAAATAGATAAAATGTCACTCCAGCAACATGCGTGCAACAATTTTCTAATTAAATTAAATAACTAGCACTTGTCGACACCTCTCTGCTATCACCTTCTACAGTGCTGCTTCAATGGGAGTAAATGTGATTAATCGAGTGTATCCTAAGACAGGATCCCTGACCTGTAAGCCAGGGAAGAACGCCAAGAGAGAGTCCATCCAGCTGCGCACGCTCACAGTGGGGTTGTGCATGTGTACATTGAGCAGCAGGGGAGGCTGACTGATGTACTTCATAATGGCACTGTAGTGCTGTCATAGACAAACATCATGAAAAATAAATTAGCAAACACTGAAAAATGTCTTCAATCCAAACAATAACAATATAAAAAAAAAAATCAATGGCAGGCTAATGATGTTGCAATATGGAGCAAGAATACTACAGGGGCCAAATGGATGAACTATAGACTTATAAACTACCAGTATATCGAGGAACACACAGATGGAGAACTTACAATGTTGAACCTCTCCAGAAAAACATTATCTCCTAGAAGAATGTAGGCCTTCATTAGATATTCATAGTATGAGTCGATACCTGCCCCAACTCCACTGTCTGCAAACACAGAAGTGAGAGAACAGTCAGATTACTGCAATGTGGTTCAAGGAGAGAGCTGTGCATGTATGTACTGTATGTGTATTTCTGAACTATCAGTATTCTGTATCGGTTTTCACGGTTCACTTTCTGTGAGCAACAGCTGTGATTTCTTCCCTTTCCTTTACCAAAGTTTTGACGATTTTACATTATGCACGTGTGTGTGTTTAAATTGCCTCACCCCTGCGGACCCATTCTCCGTTATGGATATTGATGACAGTCCCCACCAAATCACTTCCTCTCTGTCTCCTGTCCCAGAGGACATCCATAGCCTTCCTTGCATGCTCCTGTAAAACAGTGAATATTATGTACCTAAAATCTTTCTGGTAAAAACAGGTACATCATTCACGTGTGTTTTCATTTTTCAAAAACTGAAATCAGCCATAGCCAGCTAAAGTTGTAACAAAATTAATATTGTACTGTGTTCTTATATTAGATATCATTAACTTAAGATTAAGTGTGTATTAGAAAATCAATAAACATTAAAAAAGACTAATTTTCTAGAGAGGCAGAGGGAGGTAATACCTCAAACACAGACTCTCCTGACATTCTGCTGAGGGCAGCAAACTCCAGGATCATTGTTCCTGCACAGGCCGTGCAGGTGTCTGATTCAGTGCCTGTGCGTGAAAGTGGGTTCAGGACTCCATACCGAAGATTCACCTGATAAACCGAAAAAGAAAAATTAATATTGTTACTTCACTTAGCTCAAATTATTTTTAGTCAGTTACTAAAATTAGAAATATCTTCTTGATTAGTCTCTCTGTGGTGAGTGTGAGGAATTGTTCTCAATCAATGCAATGATTCAAATGTCAGCATCATCCATAATAAGGTCTGATAACAGGATGTTTGCTCCATCTGCAAAATCAAGACCTTAAATAAGATCCTGTGATATTTAACAATACAATACGGAGTACCTTAGGGTAGGGAAGGCCACTTGTGGTGTTGAAGGCAGGCAGTAATCGATGCCCCAGTTCTTTGGCCATGTGTAGAAGCTCATCTTGATACCACTGCATCCTGTCCCCCCGCTGACGGAGCAGGTCAGCCATCACGTGGGCACCCAAAAGCCCTCTGGGACAATTACATGAAGGAAGAAAAGAAAGATCTTCTTTTAAAAATACAAAATTAAGTAGAAAGGTCAGGGTGCTTTATACAGCAGTAACAGTAATATGCTATATTGATGTGGAATAATTCTACATTCAGAATAATTCAAAAATTCAAAACCTTCCCCATCAATCAGATTTAGTTATTAAGACTATTATATTTAAAATAGACCATACATATATTTACAGTAGAAAAGTAAATTAATTTCAGACATGTTTCATACCCCAAAACTCTGATGTTGGTCTCAAACACAGACACCACCACATCATTGTCCAGGCGCACATCCTTCACAGCCTTCCTCACTGCGTCCTCAAACTCGTCCAGCTTGTTTAACACCTGGTCACACACAAACAGACAAGAATTAATACATTTGCCATTTACTGTTAAAAAGGAACACAAAAAAAACACATTGTGAGAGGCTCAAAAACAAAAGCAGAGAAAACTGCTTTCATGCTAGTGAACATGAAAAGCAAGTACTCACCACCAGGGTATCAAGGGTATCAATCAATGTGAGAGAGAACCTACAGAGAAGGAGGAAGAAATGTTATGAAGCACAGCAGAGTGGAGCTGGTGTCCCACTTTACCACTGATCCAGTTTAATTTGTAATGAACCACTGACCGTTAAATGTCAGATCTGTTGCATTTGCAGAGAAATTACATTGCGCAACATGTGTGGTACATAAATGGTGGTATTGTACTGTAAATCCATAATTTATTGCCTTCTTATAAATTTCACTATAAAAGACTTAAATTGGCATCAACTTCATGTATTCCTGAAAAAATAGGGCATCTGCTCCGTGTCAGATTCAATCTGTTTGGAAGAGAATAGTATTGCATAAGCTGTCGTTAGTCAGTCCCTGTCTTATTTGAAGATGCAGAATGTTTTCCATGAAGAGATGACATCGCACAAATATCATCATTTATATTCCTACATTTGCCCTACATATTTGCTCAATGTTTAATTTATAGTAGCCTGTATCATGTCCAGTAACAAAAAAACACAAAGATGCTCCACTCTACACAACTTTAGATGATAAGTTTAAATCAGGGTGTACTACAATTAAAATGGGAAGGTGGATACAAATTACAAAAACAACTGTTGCACAGCTCTATGAAGGAAAGACACACACCACTTCAAACTAGTTAAACTTTAAAAGGACAAATAATGGCTTCGGTCTGAACTAATGCCAAATGATGGATTAAATATACATGGCTTTGTTTGCTTGAGGGAATTTAACTGTTGTGGCTGAATTAACCTCACTGGATCCTTTTAGACTCCAGATGCCAGTGGATGATGAACTTACTTTCCCAAGGAGTCATCTATGTCGCCTCTGTTGGGCTCCAGGCCACGCACTCTCCCCCTGCAGCTTAGAGGCATCAGCTCGTCGGCTGGATAGGCATATTTCTGCAACACAACCAATAGTAACAGTGTTCAGGCTTCATTTAACAGTCTACAGAAAAGGCGTCATTAAGCAAAGATGGCTGGAGGGTTGAAAATTCTCTCGGAGGAAAAAAGAAATGAGCAGTCCAAAGCTTATGCAACTGCAGCATCAATAGTGAACCGTTTTTTGTTTCCCACACGCCATTCCCCTGATCCAATTTGCATCCCGTATTTCAATTAGTTACTAATAAATGACTTGATTGAAAATAATTAGGGTTCTGGGTACTGAGAACCAAAACTGAGACCTGACTTACAGGAACACACATGTACAGAAACTAATTAAAAACCTCAATTCTAACTAAGGAAACTAATTTGTTAAAGCCTTTGTATGGCTATTATCTGCTAACAGCTGCTGACAGCTGCTAACTGATACCAAGGGTTTCTTTCATAGAAAACAGTACTTCATAATGGGGTAATCTCACCTCTTTGTCTACCATGTCCAACACTCAGTAACACCACTCTCTTCAACTAAAAATGATCTTTGTCACCAATGCTTCAATCTGCAATATCCCACTTTTAAACACTTCCACAGCTCTTGTTCTGAACTACCATCATCAGTTTCTTACCAATATTTTGTCTTTGCAACCTATAATACACTTGACTTAGTTATAAGGTCCTTGCTGCGTCTCTCACTCTGCCAAGTCCAGTTTTGGACTTATACAGACCCAGGTCACATTAAAACTCTGGTCCACTGAATGAGTTGAGCCACCCATGACCTGATCGCTTTTGGCTTACTTCACGTGAGGAAAAGCCTGAATCCTGGATCACAGAATGTTCAGCTGGCATCTGTTGCACAAGGCTGTCAATGTAGCTGCAAAAATCCTGCATGTTTCCTTTCTGCACAACCCTGCTAAATCTGATCCAAATGCACTGAGGACTCAAACTTGTCTTTACTGGAAGGCCCTGCTGAAGGCCACAAGCCAAAACGCTTCTTCTTGTAATACTTCTTTTCACATTTAAGTTGTTCTTTAGACTACAAGTGTTACTCGAATTGTGACTGCTTCATCTTTCTTTTTAAATTTCCCTTCAGATAACTGAAACATGCAAATATCAATATAGTGGTAATTGCAATTAGTAAATCCAAGTGAACACCTTACCATGTAACTGCCATAAGCGTGATCAAACATTTCAATAATCTGGTCCCTGCAAAAAGGGTAAAATATAAATTAATCAAATGAGAAAATGGCATGTACTCTGTGATATTTTTCACAATATTGCAGAGACTTCTGCAATAAAAAATTTACAAACAAACAAACAAACAAACAAACAGTGTTATTATGTATGTCTAGACGTTGCTCACCTGATAACGGTCTTCTCCTCTGATGTCATGCTCTGGCTCTCTTGACATTTCACCCAGCCAAGAAGACTGGTGATCAGTAGGGTCTTTAGCATCATCATCCCAGCGCCAGAACGGTGGTCGCAGCAAAGTTGATTTCTTATTCTCCTCGTTTAGTCTTGCCTCACGTTTAGCTTTAAAATGGACAAACAAGCTCCTGTCCTTTGTCCAACGCCCACTGATAATCAAACAGCCAAGCAGGCACAGATGTCCTCCTTAAGAACCCCACTATTCCTCATTTTCAACGGAGAGTCGGCTGTACAGTTCTGGCTAACGTCGACGGACGTCGACGGACGTTAGCTACCTCCCAGCTCCATTCCCATATCTCTACTTGGGTTGTTCTGTAATCGATCCAGTCTTGTTACGACCACCGCATGCCACACAAAGAGCACTCCAGCTGACCGCTATCCATGTATACACATGTAAACAACAGAGGCAGCAAGCTACAACTTAGCCTCGATGAAGAATATCTGTCAACGTTATCCTGTAAATAAAAACAAGCACCGGCTAACCCCAAAAATGCTAACAGGACACTTTTTAAATCTAGAAACGGAAAGAGATATGAAGAAAATAAAAAGGTAGTTACCAAATTGATGGCAGAGTGAGACAGTGTGACTAACCCTCGCTGGCCATCACAGTGCTACGAGTATCCCTGTCGCCGCTAGCCAGCTAACAAGTTGCTAGCACAACGTCAGTCTTTAGCAGTGTCAGTTAGCTACAAGCTTACCTACATATAAAGTGTTAGCTAGATAAAGTTAGCTTAACACCGTCATCTGAAAACAAACGATTCACTTGCCGTGTAAAGTGACTGTCATACAGTTAAATGGTCGATGACACGTCCTCAAGTATCACGACCACACAGTACTCTATGACAGACGTCGAGTACCGAGCTGTCAAAGTACAGGCAGGATTCTTTGCCACCCGACCGGCTGTGCTGCTACTTCGTGAAATTTTTGCCCTGATGTAGGTTCTTAGGCAAGCCCCACCTCCACGTACGCTAACATGAAGTTTCCTGTTCAACAAGTTCAACTCTTCAAGTGGTTTAGGGTTTTGTAACAGTTAGGTTGGGGTTACAGTCTGACAATGTAACTGGCGTCGGGTTGTTATCCAGGCAGGAGGGAGGTTCCCTTACAGTCGTTACTTGTGCAAAATCATAATTCGACAGACACACGTCACAATGTAGGTGGAGTCAAGAAGGGTGTATAATACGTAATACTAGAAAATGCAATCTCTGAAGAAATAGGGATTACCGCCTTCTTCTACACTGTAAATCCCAATTCAAAAAATAAAATATGACATCGAAAATAAAACCTGAACTGAAAAAGGAAAACAATGGCTTTCAAAAACATGTATTGGAAAAAGGTTGTTATTGGGTCAGCAAACGCATTGTGCATGTTATATTTGTCTAAATGTTTACACTCAATTAATATTATTTTGTATTTTCAACTAGATCACAATGAACCTGGAACATTTCATTCCCATACCCAGTGAAAAGTATCCATGCAGTTGAATTATTCACAAACCCTCATATCTTATCTCTGTCTGGTTCCTTGCCCAGAGGTCACTTCTGTAGTGTTTACAACCAGCCACACGAGGGCCCTCTCCTCTCTGTCTTTCAGAACAACTCACCATCACCTGGATTTTATGCATTTGTTAATAGACACTTGACTACAGGATATTTTTCCTATGGTGTATCAGTGACAGCACACACACAGGATGGATCTTCGTGCCGCCCTGAAGATTTGCTTTGAGTCTCCTAGGGGTCAGTCCGGATCCTGCTGCCTTGGTTCCCTTTGATAACAGTCGTCTACGGTGTAGGATGCGGTGGTGAGCTGACACAGCTCTTGTACACATTTAGTTTTGCTTTGGGATGCTGAGTAGAGCTATCTCTGAATTTTGCTCTGTCTCAGTTGAGCACATCCATTTAATTATTTTTGAATAATTTCCCAATACACATCACACATCACATTTACAGGAGATCCTTTGTCCCTACTGCCACCAGGCTGTATAACACCTCAGGCAAAGGAACTAGACTAATTTTATTACTATTATTATTATTATTATTATTATTATTATTATTATTACAACTACTAGTGAGCTGCTGGACACCTGAATTTCCCCTAGGTGATAAATGAAGTATCTATCTATAATATATTTAAATTAACTATGGCTTGGTTTAGCTCTGCCAAAGGAAAAGACTGTGATGAAATGAAGAGATAAGTCCGACTTAAAACAAATATTCTTTCCTGTTTCTTCATTTCCTTCTTCTCTCTGACTCATACTTTTCTGCCCCTGCCCTGAGAGCAAACACTGACATTAGACCCACTACTTTGCATGGGTTGTTCCTGAAACCTAATCGCTGCTCGGACGCTACAATGCTGTGTTCAAGTCAAAAGTCTGTTTAAGCAACGCTATGCAGCAGATGATGTTACTCTGTCGTGGCGTGGATAGATTGTTGCACAAACCAGTCAAACGACATAGAGGAGGTAGTATAAATCCCAGTGAGTGTCTGCATAAGATCGGTGACACGGCAGCACTGTTACTGTGTACACACGAGGAGGAGTTTATATGAGACGTCTCCATGATTCAACTTCCTACAGTTTATAATGGGCGTTGCGTTCTGAACTTCTCTGAAAGGTGTGGCGATTTTGACATACTGTGAATTCCTCCCTTGACATCAAACCTCTCCTCTCACATAGGTAAGACGAAAGACGAAAAAAAACAATATTTTGACTTTACCCTGATTATTTTTTTTTTTCGTTTAACGCTTTGCTGTTCAGCAAAACTGTATTTCACATTGCAGCGATCGAGATTAAAATGTTATGGGTTTGATTTTTCTGCAGCTCTGTTCAAGTGTCCACTAGACTACGTTGGATGACCCAACCTTTTAACAGTCAAATCCGGGTAGTTACTGTGGAGTTACACGCAGACATTTAGAAGAATAATCCATCGTATTTGTTTATGTTACTCGAGGTGGTTCAAACCAATAGCACTGACGGTGAAAGTCAAAGGATGAAGTTGAAGAGAAATGTGCAGACAGCAAAGACAATCAGTCATAAGTGAAGAAATAAATTCTATCACTGCGCAGTGATATGAAGATATTAATCCTATATGATTTTTCTTCGTCCTAGATTAAGACTGTTTCTCTACAAACACAACAATGTCTGTTTGGGTAAGTAGTTGTAGACAATCTGTGAATGATATGATTTAGATTAGAGGTTAGCCCTAATATAAGAGAAAATTACAGGTAATAATGTAAGCATGTTTGTTGGCTCCTATTATAGGATGACTTGGACCTGCTCTTAGACTCTCCCTCCTCATTGACTGTGACTGTAAGTTCAACATACCCTTACCTTTTTCATGTGCAGGGCCTGTTCATGGAGATGATGATAATGTTGGTTATGACTATTATCATACAGTTTGCTAATGCTTGAATGGATAGTGACAAATTGGACAGCTCAGAATATAAGATATACATAACGGCATGGTTACTGGGTGATCATTTTTCAATGTGAGCATGTGCTGTGTGTTTATCAGTCCAGTGCAAGAGGAACTATAAAGGACAAGGCAAACTTCAAAGTGGAAGAAGATGTGGCCGCACTAAGGAAGGCCATGGAGGGCCTTGGTAAGCTAATGAGTAACCATTATCAGCCTATATCAGAGAAACATGTAAAGCACTTGTCAGTTTGTGGAACAAACTTCATCTTTTATGAAAGGTTGTAAAACTTTCCAAGTGCAGTGTGAGTGGTAAGCCTGTTTTGTGTTGTCCTCTTCTTTATAGGTACAACAGAAAAAACACTGATTGAAGTGTTGACCCAAAGAAGTAATGCTCAGCGTCAGCTTATTGCCAAGGCCTATGAGAAGGGCACAGGAAGGGTACATCACTGCATATTTATTTTCAGATATTAATTGTGGGACAAAGAAAAAAAGAGAGCTGGAGTACAACATGTGTTGTTGTTATTACCTTCCTCCATCAGAAATTAGTAGCTGACCTGGAGGGTGACACCCATGGAGACTTTGAAGACTTGTTAGTAGCCTTGGTAACACCTCCTGCTGTCTACGACTGTCATGAAGTCATCAAAGCCATCAAGGTGAGATTGTGTGTCCAGCTCAGTGCTGCATGATGTAATTTATCTAAACAGACTTAATTTGCTTGAGATTTTTTTGGATTCGTGAAATTTTACTACATCTGCATTGTACTGTAAGAACTCTATTATCATTAATATTTTTGTCATCATTTGCTTGCATATATCACATTTTGTGTGCATCACATACAGGGTGCAGGGACCACAGAGAGTACGCTGACAGAAATCTTTGCCTCGAGATCCAACAGACAGATAAACGCCATATCTGAGACATACCTGGCAGGTTTGTATCGTCTACCCAATGGTTTTTTAATTGCGCAGATCACATAGTAACTCAAATTATTATGAAACAGCTGGCAGAAGTTCATGATGTTATGTGTTATGTGTTATTTTGAAAAACATAATTTTGTGCTGTTTCATTCAAGAAACGGGGAGGTCGCTGATTCATGATCTGCAGTCAGAGGTGTCTGGAGATTATGGCAAAGCACTGCTCACCTTGGCTGAGGTACTGCATATTAAAATTAAAGCAGTGATGTGCTATCAGAAGGTATTTCCAGCAAATGAGAATCAGACCCAAAGCTATAAATTTATTATAGCCAGACAGCAGCTACATTCCTATCATGTCTCAAAAAATGTCATGGAAAAAAAAAAATTAACCTACATTTTCTTTTTTCTTCATAAATAAAGAATCTACGTAACAAAAAGCCTTATATTAAAAATAAGTTTCATATTTCTTATCTAGAACTTCAGATAAAACTCATTTTATTATGTAAGACAAAACGCAGTTGACACAATAATACAATCAGTCTTCAGTAAGAGGCTTTAATTGTTTTCTACAAGATCTGTTAATCTTTGGAAAGCTCTGCTATAACGTGAAAAACAATATTTACTTAGATGTTGAATTGTGACAAGGATATTAAAAATTCAATTCAAAAAGGCTTACCACTTAAATGGATTTCTGAGCAAAGGACAAATTTATTGAATTTATTCTGTTTTCTTGCGTTCATCCTCACAGGGAAAGAGAGACGAGAGCACCAATGTGGATACTGCCAAAGCTAAAGCAGATGCTAAGGTACGTTCGCTACATTTAAATCATTCATCATGTAATCAACCCTTGTTTTCCCATCTCTTTCTGGGTTTTTCAGTGTTGCTCACTGCAGCCACGAAGCCCATGTAATGAAGCAAGCTAATGTAGTGAGCATGTGGTAGTTTGAATGAGGTTGTATGGATGCAAAGAAATCAGAGCAGTGGCATTAAAACCACTGTAGATTTTAGTCAACTGTGTCAGACACGTCTTCACTTTCTAGTGTGATATTTTTAGCTTGACCTCATATTCAGTGGGCTCGAAGGCACCACTCACATCAGTTAACACACCTTACTTGCTTATGTGATGCAAGTCTGAACCTGCTCGCTGTTCCCATGCTAAAATCCTTTGAATGACGTCATGCAGTTTCTCTGAACTTTCCACTGACAGAACAATTGGACTTAAAGTGTAAAGCTATATATGCTCACACTCATTTTCATTCTACCCAGGCGCTGTATGAAGCAGGGGAGAAGAAGTGGGGTACTGATGAGGACAAGTTTATTGACATCCTGTGCCACAGGAGTATTCCCCAGCTTCGACAGAGTGAGTGCACCCGTTACATATTTTCTTAATAGATGCAAATCTAATAAAAAACAAAACAAAATTAAGAGTCTACAACCATGCTCGTGTACTCTGTGTGGCTGTACTTTGGAACAATGGTCCATTGAGCTAAATGCTAATGTCATTATGCTAACATGCGCTCAATGACAATGCTAATGCAAGCAGCTATGTCTACCATCTTAACCATCTTAGTTTAGCATGTTTTAATGTTAAGCTTAGCTAGTTAGCACAAAACACAAGGCTGAGGTGAAGGGAAATGTCATTAGTTAAAAATAAATCTAGATGCTAGATGAAAAGCATTAGTTATTCATTTGGATTCATCCCCAGGGCACCATGGACATTTCACTAAGTCAAAAATTCAAAAATGTTCACCTCATGGTGGCACTAGAGGCAAAGTTAGGAGTGATTATGATTCACCCTCTGGGACCCATGAATATCTGTAAAAAAAAATGTCATGTCAATTCATCCAACAGTTGAGATATTTCAGTCTTGACCAAAGTGATGGACTGACCAACAGACCGACATTGCTATTTCTAGATCCACTACTTTTTCACTGGTATTTCTAGAGCAGCCACTGTGGTGAAAAAATAAATAAAAATCATAAGAGAAATCTGTTAAACAGCAACAGGAAAAAAAAAAGTTGTATCGAAATCTCTGTTATATTTTGGCAGCTCTGGTTGAGTACAAGAACATTAGCAAGAAGACTCTGCAGGAGAGCATTGAGAGTGAGATGTCTGGAAACCTGGAGAAGCTACTGGTGGCTGTCGGTGAGAAAAATGTGCCTATTTATCACTATACCAATGAACACTGGTCCATTTTTATTGTGTTGTATCTTTATTCTCACGTGGGATAAGTAAATCACTGCACAGAAGTTATCATAAAAAACGTTTTTCATCTGTTAACTTATTTTTCTGTCTAGTTAAATGTGTGAAGAGCGTTCCTGCATACCTCGCCGAGAGGCTTTTCAAGAGCATGAAGGTAAACTGTGCAAATGTCCCATCGAAATCCACATATTGTTTGGTGGCTGTGTGTGCCCTTTTTATCCACAGTAGACAATTGCATTGCTCACTAGTGGTGTGGAAAGGAATGTTAAGCCACTGTTGTATTGCTGCTGCTTTGTCAAAATGTGCAACATTGGTTGAAATGTGTCAACAGGTGCTAAAGCAGCAGATAACAGAAATGTAAAGCTATGCAGACACAGAGGCAGCCGTTATTTCATACTACAGGATATTACATTTGAAGTGAACAAATAATAGAAGTCATTACTGAGAAAGTAGATACTGCTTCTTCATTTGATCTGTCAAGAACCTATTTACAACTGTTTGATCCCAAAATTCGTTATGCTGCTTTGTCCAGGGTTTAGGGACCACAGAGTCCTCTCTGACCAGGATACTCGTCAGTCGCTCAGAGATTGATTTGTTGGACATAAGAGCCGAGTACAAGAAGCTGTTTGGATGTTCCCTCTACTCCCAGTTAGAGGTCAGTACATACTGTACACCCAAAAAAAATCTCAACATATGAATATAAATGTTCAGCAGTGGTGAAATATCAGTGTCTTGTTTTAGACATTGGCCAAGAATTATGTTTACATGTCCTAAACACGATTTCCTGTTTTTGTTTCTGCAGTCTGAAGTTTCGGGCAGTTATGGCAACACCCTCAAACATCTCTGTGGCCAAGACGACTAACTCCTCCCATTTCTTGTGATGTGAAACATATGGTGTAAATTGCAGCTTTATCAAAAAGTAGACGAGAAGAGCTGCATCTAATGATAATGATGACCAGTCACTTACCTTTTCATTAGATTCATACCAATACACTTGCCTGAGCTTAGCCCGGACAATGACTGGAACTAACCATTTCAAAATGCTTTTTAATGTGGAATTCCAATAATGTGCAACTAGACGTTAATGTTTTCACTACTGTTCCGTGTAGACTGGATGATTCAAACACCAACACTTAAACAGTAGCTGAAATTCATGCATATGAAGTCGTTTATATTCCATGTGACTGATATAACTGCTAATGTCTAACTTCAGTATTATCTTATGGTATATTGTAACACAAAAAGCGTTAAAGTTGGCAACATACACACAGATAACCAATGTCATAACTTTAACATTTAAAAACACATAAGAATGCCATGTGCTACTATTGGATGTGAGTGAGCAAAGAGATACGAGACAACACCATGCCATTTATATAAAAATACTTTTTTATTTTAGACCTTTGTTTATGTTGCTGTAACCGACTCCTACACAGGTCATCAGGACCTTGTCACCCCCTTTCCTTTCGTCTTCTAAAGGCTTCTGGACCTCGATCTTGAACATGATCTGGAAGAAATCTCTAATGTGTCTCAGGAACTCGATCCTGGAGAGACAGAAAGACAGATGGGTAGAGGAGGGAGAGAGAGGACAGGAGAAAGTTAGTAAGAGAAATGGGGGATGAAACTTCAGTTTAATTTTTATGCTTTATTGCTTACGACATAGCCATGATTTTACACTTTATAATCCCAAAGGAGAGGCGTTCACCCTGTGTTGGATAAAATATATTCCAAATGTTAATAAATAATACAAACTAACTTCCTAGAACAGTGCTCTGGCTCTGCGTCATGCTGTCTGCTTCAGTAAAGTTAAAAGGTCATGAGTCCCATGTTTTGCCTCTAATGCACATTACATTAAATTCTTAAAGCTACGATGTCAAACACTTATATGGAAAAGACAATTTACAGAAACAGAGACAAAAAAATGCATACATTTAAACTGAATTTTATACAAACAATAGATGCACATCAATGAGGTAACATTTCATTAGCATTACCTGAGTAAAGGGAAGAATGTATTGTGATGGCACTGCCAATCTTCAGTTATCATAGTACTGTACTTGAGAGGGACACAGCACCGGTACCATGATAACTGAAAATGGACAGTTCATAGTTCTCTCCTCGTTTATGGTGACGAGTGATGTCTGAAAATCAGCTTTGAGTTCATCTGTTTTTATTTGTCTCCTTTACCCTTTGACATTTGAAACGATTTATTTACTAGCACCTCTGAGTGAACAGACACTGACCATGTAAATGACCGTGTGAAACGGCTGGCAAAGCACTGTGATAATGCAAGTGTTCAAAAGCATGTGGGAAAATTTGAAAAGGATAAAAAATAGAGATCAAAAGCTGACTGAATTTGATTTGGCTTGTTATTTATCATTTGAGAAAAAAAAATTCTATTTAATTAGAATAATTCTGGCACATAATCAGCAGCTCATTTGCATTTTCTTTTAACTTTTTGAGATGTGTCTATGACAAAAGCTTGTTTACTCTGGGAAATCAGATTTAAGTGAAAATTAGTTCTCTTAAAAAGTCCTTGTATTTTTCCAGTGAAAATCATGTTGTTTATTTGTTCAGTATTTTGTGCCCAACAGTGGGTCAAGAACTTTGGATTATTGTCTCTTGCCAAGTAAGCACTAGTAGAAGAATAACTAAATGTAAGGTCCAGTGTGTTCTACATTTGGAGACAGTGTATATTAACTTATGAATAGACCATGGGTCTGTTTGTAAAGTTCATGGGGAAAATAGCTTACGTATATGGGGAGAGGGGTCCGAGCAGAACCTTCGACACATCCTGTTGGCCAAGAGTCATCAAGAGCAATGCCAAGCTCTGATTGGATGAATCCACGCAGCCGCCCTAAAACAGGGAAAGAGGAGGGGGATGAGTTTCAGCAACAAAAACAACAGAGAAATACGTCATAGAGGTGGAGATGTTTAGAAAGAACTCGGCAACCCCTTGACAGAGGGATTGATTATCTCAGGTCCAACACTGATAGCTATGTGAAAAACATAGTGGGAATCCATGAGGTCATTTGTGGGTTAAGATTTTTTTCAGAAGATTTAGGCTGATAGTGTCTTTTACACAAACACAGAACTAAAAACTATTTGGATCCAAGTTAAAGAAAGACTTATGTTCAATGCTTCAAAACAGACATCTTGAAGCGCATACGTTTTCAATTTTTTAAAAATCGGGCTGGAAGATTTTACCTTTATTTTTCATTTTTGAATTCACCTGTGCATTTTAATTTAAAGTACACCATTTTTATTTCATCAGCTTTTCTTAATGACAGTGGGTGGTTTTGGCTATAAGTTGCTACTGTGACATTTCTTCGTTTCTACTCACATGACACATTCTACAAACACAGTTCTTTCTTCATATATCCTAGCAGCGGTTACCGAAAACATTCCTCTCCTTTTTTTCCCCCATAGAGTGCTGCATTTTCCTGCCCCCTCTGACCTGACCTCTGATCATAACCCTTTACCCAATTTACCCCTTTTCCTTCACATATGAGATATTTAGAGGACAGAGGATCCACTCTCTGTATCCAAGTGATCACATGCCATCGTGATTACTCGATAACAGTTATGTGCTATTCCCCAGCCAGTATGAAGAGGCTTAAGCAAAACTGGACACACCCAAGAGCATTTTATAAAATGAAAGAACTTTAAAATGGCTGTCCACTGTCAGCAAGACATTTACCATTTCATGTCCTGCACTAACCTGATATACAAATGTGTAACAGCTTGACTGCAGCTACACAGGATCACTGTCTTATATCCTACTGTGTCTCCATTCTAACTAAATAAGCATGTGGCCCAGTCATCCAGTATTTTGGCATCGTGACAGCTTGTCAGCAGGAATATGATTCAATTACATAATCATATCACTGCGACCACATGGCAAAAATGTGGTGACATTGTTTTTATTGTTGATGAGGAGGAGATTTTGTTAACTACATTCCTTCCACAGGTGGTTGAGATTTATTAGACTTGGTCAAAATTAATTCAAATACTTCATGACTTTAATTATGTGCCCTTATGGAGAACGGCAACTTCATCACAACAAATTTTGCTCCATTAAAAAAGTCTGAAGAATAACTATGACTAATTAATTTTCCATATTCTAACAGAAGTTTTTATCTTCTTAATGGTTATTACTTTCATGTCACAAATGTTTTCACAGTAAGCTTCCAACTGTCTGCCTGAAGTCAGTTATTCATATTTGTAACAACTCACACAAGACATTTTACCAAACAAAGCATGCTTTTTGCCTCCAGTAAAAACTCGACAGTGCTCTTTAAAAGGAAGAAACTTGGATTAAACTTCAGTAAATTCCCTCGAACATTGTCCACAACTTGGAGAGCAGAGAAGTTTGGCTACTGAGAAAAGTGTTGTGCCCGAGCACCTTACCTTGTTGTGTTGCTGATCTGGACTACACAAGTTTAAACTACTTCAGCTTTTCCAGAACATATTATGCATTTCAAACTATAAAAAAAAAATAATGCCTCAACACCATTTCCGACAGCTGGTTTCAGGCTCTGCCTTCTAAAGGAAGCATCACACAGTTAAGATGCCCCAAGAGGCAAGAGGCAAGCGGCCACTAACCAGCCACGAGACCTTATGGAAAAGTCCCTTAAATCCTTCGAGTAAATCACAACCCCCTTTCCCAACAGTCAAATAAAGAAAACGTGGGCGCAGACACAGTCAAGCGAGTTCTACTGTGACGCAATCTCGTGTCAAATTTACAGACTGATTCGACCTAAACAGGTAAAACACTACATTGAGTGGATAACAACATGTTTTGTATTTGTTAGCTTAACTGTGAACAATGTGGTCAGTCAAGGCCACGCTTCTTTCCTGAGAACTGATTTCAGGCCAATTCAGAACCCTTCAACAACAACAACCTGAGATGTTCTGAATTTAGCGAGAACCCCAAATGACAATTCGTCGATTAAAAAAAATAGTAAATAATAATCAAACTATAATCAATACCTGGGTAAACAATGACTGAACCATTGCCTTGAATATTCAATGTCTTCAGCCTCATTGTTTAACCACTACTGTGATTTTTTTTTTTTTTTTTTTTTTTTTAAATTAACAATCCCAGCAGGAGAATCACATCCATTTTACTCCGGTGTTATCCTTTCTCTCCTCTTCTCAGCTGTAGCACTCACCCTGCCCTCCTACTGCAGTTAGGTGTTAAAATCAGCAGTTATTCAAAAGCTGTTCCAACACGGTGAATCTACCTGTTCTGCCAGCAGCTGTGGCTTTATGAAAAAAGGGACAAAAATGTTTAAAATTGACGGATTATTAATCCACCATCCTCGAAGTCTGCTACACAGAAACATCAGCTCCCCACTCTGTCGCTTGGAGTTAAGAAGATGCATCCAACAATATTCCTCTTTCAGAGTTAATCAGCACTACCCTGACCAGCTAACTGGACTCACATGGCTCCTATGAGAGAGGGGTGTGAGGCAGAGCCATGTGGAGCCAAACTGAAGTCACAGAGTCACTGGATCTAATTGTATATATTCTGATGAAGTGGGCTCTTTTTCCTGTGTGACTATGGCAGATTCTTTGTGTGTGTATATGTTTATAGTAACAACCATGTCCCTTTGTCTTACAGCTACTATTGTAAGTCACAGTTGGGGACACACTACATGAGTAGAAAGATACTGATACATAAAATGTGCCTTTGTGAGAGTTTTTTTTTCTGTAGCTGAGCAAACACTATTCAGCTGACATGTCACCGAATCAATTAAAATACTTCTGTAATAAAACAGTCACTGACATTTGACCTCTGGGAGGTCTATCTGTGACTTCAGAGTAGACTCACACAGCATATTTATTACAAATAATTCAATAGTGTAGAATTAATACAATAAGTAAGTAAGTGGGCATTCTTTGCTAGTTTTGTTGACTTGGATGTTTCAAGAAAGTTAAAAAAGGGAAAAGGTAGAGAGCCACCAACCAAAGTAACATATTAACGAACCCGTGGTAACTGTGTGGTAGAAAAACAGGAACTGATGAAATGTAGCCCTGTTACTAAAACTGGTCTCTTCAGCTGCAGAGGTTTTTCTTTTTTTTTCCAATTTTACTGACTTAAAATTATATATATATATATACACACATGTTAAATCATAATAAATAAGAGAAATTGAACCGCTTTGGTCCATATGCTGTGGACAGTCAGCAAAGATGAGAAGAGTAACCATGCTCTATTTTATGCACTTCATTGTTATCTTCAGTTTCTCAACATAAAACAATATAGATTAAACTCTGTCCTTTTAGACTTAATGGCGCAGAAAATGCCTATACACACTTTTCCAACACACAGACACACTTATGTGACCGCTTCATCAAGCAGGCTACAGCATCCATCTTAATGGAGCTAAAAAAAATGACTGATTTAGAATGGAAATACCCTGTAGTTGCTTTCTACATTGTGGGTCTGACCACAAACAGTTTCTCACTTGAATTCCAGACTTGGATTGATGGTCATTACCCAAGAACGCTGGTAAACAAGGGCAGTGAAAGTCATTGTTGCATGCTGGGTTTGTAATGTGTCTTGTCTGTGTATGTCAGGTATTCCCCAAGAATTTTGAATCCGACAGTGACCTGCAAACCGATCCTCCAGCTGTTGCGTGCAAGTTAACTAAGTCCTGATATCAACTTCCAGTGATAATGGAGATTTTCCAGCACAGTAACCAAACAAAATTTGATTTTTGAGGAAGTTAAACTTTAGCATCATATCATAACACTTCATTCTTCACTGTGGAAAATCACTGCAGTACAAGGGGTTACATATAAAGTTTCACTGTCATACTTGCTGGAAAATTTGGCTTGAGCATGAAATTGACTAAGAAAAAAAAATCCCTCTGAAAGTATTTAATAATACATTGTGAGAATCGTGTGCATGTGGATCTATTCTGTAAACCAGTATCAGACGTGTTGGATGAGAGGCTGTTGCTTTGTAGCTCAGTTGATGAAAGAGGCTTCAGTTGCCTGCAGTATTAGAGCAACTGAAACCAAAAACTCTGTGGACAATGATGTAGCAAAGCCTTTTGTTCGCAAAGCCACACTGGTTTAATTTTGTCTACTGCCTTTCTAAAACACAAAGCACATTTTCACAGTAGGCTTCTTTTCAATAAAAAAAAAAAAAAGACTTCACGCTGCAAATCAAAAGCACACCTTTCTTGTTCAATGAAAACAGAGCCGGGATGTTTATGAACACACAGCCTGTTTGAGCAAATTATGAAAACTATGGTTTCACACACATTTCTGATTATGAGTGTCAACATCTGTTCACAGTGAACAAGCTTTTAACAGCAACCTAGCTAAACCTGTGGAATCAAAGAGGGTTTATACAGTATGTCAAATAACAGACTTAAACAAACATCCAAAAAAGGCCTAAGGCAATCTGATTTTATCTTTTCTTTGATGACCAACCTTAAAAACCACAACACGGCACGTGTGTTAATGTGCTGTAAATCAGTCTTTGCTGTGCTTACCCGATGTACTTCCTCCAAAAGTAGCTTGGCACAGTTCCTACCGAGGTCCTCTGGCAGTACAGGGTCTCCCTGCCCCTGCGGCGTGGACGACATCTCAGCACTAATGAAGGAACCATTCAGCGTCTCAGCCACCAAGGTCAGACCAAAACCTGGAGACCTGTGGTTAACCGAAATTATTTATTAAGAGTCTTTTTATGAATACGTGTTGTGTGACTTACAGAAACACACAAAATAGCTGAAACTTACTAGCTTATAAATTCACATTGTTATACTCACTTGCCCGAGTTGGCTCCTTTCATGTGGTCAGTGTAGATGTAGATGTCTGGAAGGAACTGGTTGAGGATGGCTCTGGCAGAATCCACTATCCTGTTGGCCATCTGAGGAGAAACTCGCACCGAATACCTGGGTTTAGACTGTCAAGGCTTGCAACAGTCAGAGTTTGAGAGTGTTAAACAAACTGTCATCTTGCTGTGTACTTTCACCAATATTCATTGATGAAAAAATGAGTTCCTCCTCTGTAAAGGGCACAAACTAGAAAAACAATTCCCTGGCATCTAATACAAATCCAGGAAAGTCTCCTGGATGCCAAAATGCCAAAAAAAAGTCTTGTTCAAGCTTCTCCGATGTAAGGATTTGCTGCTTTTCTTTGTATTATAAAGTGTAAACTGATTATCTCTGGCCTTTGGACTGATGGTCGGACAAAACAGGACATTTGTAGTTGTCAAGTTAGGCTTTTGGAACATAATGTGAAACAAATGATTAATCATGAAAATAATAAGTACATTCATTGAAAAAGAAAATAATTGTGGACTGAGCTGTGAAAAAGGTTATTTTTTAATAACTATTTGTATTACTTTAATATTGTGTACAGATGAAAAACAGCCATTGTGTGAGCCTGGGAAGGATACGCCACTCCTCTGATCCTCTTGATCTTTCCTGGGTCAGTCAGCTGGACTGGCCTGATTGTCCTGCGGACAGGACATGTGAAAACAACCTCTCCTCCCCCACCCGGTGCCATCCCCCTCTTCACCACCTGAGGGAGCAGCAGCAGAGAAGAGTAAGACCAAATAAAATCAACTAACTAACTAACTTTCTTTAAAGTAACAGCAATACAAGATATTTGAAATTGCCTCACCTTAAGATCAAAGCCCTCTCCATCAATGCCAAACTTCTTCATCAGAGGAAGGGCTGTGGACTTCAGCAGGTCGACCTGCAGGAGAGAGACAGCGTTTAAACCCTTAAAATATGCAAAAGTTTGAAAATCATAACTACCTTGCAAAAAAACAAAAGTATAATGTAAAAAATAAAAAATAAATAAAAAGTAATAATAAAAAAAGTGATTGGTTGATAAAAGACCATTTCTCATAGATGCTGCTCGGTGTTTCCATGACAATACCACTCTAGTGTCTGCAGTTCCTATTTCTTATTGCCTCCCTGGTTTGTTATCAACTTTGAAACAATACAGCTCATAGGAAAGAGCAAAAAAATGGATGATGTTGAGTCTGAGACTGGATTGCTATAAAGATGAAACATGTATACAAAGACAGCAGAAACGAATCTGAAGATAAAAACGGGACATTCAGAGGTAGTGGGCCTCGAGTGGGTCACAACAAGGAAAACAATCTGCTTTTGCAAATGTATAATGTGAACCAGAAGTTGTGGATGTTTTAGCAATTTTTCAAGTCAATATACCAACTACTGGATTGTTAGAGAAACATGACTATGACCCTGACCTGCTGTGTGACATGACTTCAAAGATGCAAACTGTACAGACACCAGCTCTTCTCAGCAACACTGTTGATCTTAACTGGCATATAATTGCACGTAATGATGTGTGCACTAGAGGGCAGTGTCCATTTTGATTTGGGAGTTGTGCACTTAACCACAACATAGTTTACATAGCATGCAGAAGCATGTTTCAGCTCCACCCAGTATGATCATGAGCTAGTAGAGTCAGATTTAAACCAGAAAGACAGAGGTAAGAAACAGTGTATTGGTTAGAAGGTGATCAGAGGGATGAGTGTGCATCCTCACAGTCGGGTCAACTGAGTCATTGGTGACTCCCCTCAGAGTGGCCTTCAGAGAGTTCTTCATAAATGGAGCCAGCATGAGCAGGGCTTCCAGATAGTAACCAATCGAGCGCTGCGGGTTACAGTCATGCTCCACAGTACCTCCAAACAACAAGCCAGGCTGGTAGAATAACACAGTACCTTGGATGGACAGAAACAGGAGGCCAGTGAGTGAATCTACAGATGTACTATTAGCAATTTTATCCCTATAGCACTGAGATTTAAAGTCCTATTATAACATAATTACTATTACCACAATGACAGAGAGCGCTTCCACAGAAAATGATATATCTGTAAATTTTCCAATTAGTTAACACGTGAACTGAGATTCCTTTACATAAAATCGGGTGGTTTTAGTTATAGCCATGGACATCACTATAGCTGAAGCAACATGCAGAAAGAAGCAGAATGACACATCATATAAGATTATAAATAGAAAAAATAACGTGGAAAACAATTTAAAAAATCCCATTATTCACATTAGAACTATCTGTCTGTTGTTGCTGCATTATGATAAAGAACATTATTACCCTTTGACAGTAAACAGTAATTAGATAAATCGCATAGTCTGCGACAAAGCTACCACTGCAGGTATACACTCACCAGTTTGGTTGATCTCTATTCTGGAGCCATTGGTCACTTTGTCTAACAGTCTGATGAAGCTGGCCTCAAAATCTGGAGAAGAAAAATAGGACAGAAAACAGAAAAGAAGACTTTTTAATTTAAACTAAACCAAAGTCTGCCATAACTTTTTATGTCTGCACCTAGGTTAAGGCAAAAATAACGCATTTTTGTATTTATTTTTAAAACTGTACCAAAACATATGGAGTCAAGCAAGTGGAAGGAAAATTCTTGTATTTACAATGGTAACTTCTGATAATCCTCACTCACATATTCCAAGATAAGTGAGTCAAATAATGTAAAACAGAGCTTTTCGGTGCTCTTGAAATGTAGAGCAACCACACAACTTAGTACAGTAACGTGAGATAGCATTTATCTCACATTTACACCAATACTCTATCGATTCCTCACGTCCGACGCCCAGTGATTAACCACACTCCCAACTGCGTAACAGCTAGCTGGTTAGCCGCCGAGCTAACTGCGACGCCACATGCAAAGTGAAGCTGCAACTCACCGCGGAGCCCCGGGTCGTTATCTTTAGACCTTATGTTCTTGATTTTAACCCGCTTCCCGCTGAGTGTGGAGAAAACTAGCCGCTGTCTGAAGAAATTGCAGCCGTCGTAGGCGAGTCCCTGACTTGCCATGTTATTGTTGTTTCTGACTGTCGTCAGTGGAAATCCACGTGTGTTTGTCCAGGAAGACGTTGCTGAGATGCGAGGATACGGCAGAGCAAGAGGGTCATAAATGTTTTTTTAAAAGGGTGCATTGTTGAAGTTGGCCACTAGATGGAACCAGATTACCATTCATGAACACAAAGTGGGAGTGGTTGAAATAAAACGTTGCGTCTTAAAGGCACAAAATGTGATCAAAATGTAAACAAACGGGAAACTACCGATATTTATACGGATTATCACTTTTATATTTCTTTAATAGGGATTGTAGGCGTTAAACAAAGTAAAATACCTTAAACTAAACTCAAAATTATTGACGGATCTTTTTATACATCAACCTAATAATTAGATCCAATCAAAAAGTTTCAGATGTTCTCAAAAGTATTAAAGCCCTATGTAGATCGGTAATGCCTGTAAACATTGTTTAATTCCTTTAAAACGGCCAACACCTCTATAATATTTTAGAAACTGAATATTAGGAAGCAGATGGGTTGTTCATTTCAACCTGCCTGCCAATCTGCACGTCTGTCTGCTGAAAGGATCGAGGTTCGGGAGGGATTAATCACCGCTACCTTGCCAACAAGCCTTTTCCGCCCGAGGACCAATTGCATAACCGTGTTATACAATAAATACATCTCCACTAAACCGTTAACAGCGGAATATGCGAGGAAGTTTGTCAACACACTGCAGAAAGGGACTAATTTCGCTCGGTGTGCGTCGTCAGGGAACTGCATCTTCATCTGCCCCCGCCGCCACTGAACTGGCGTACAGTTCTCATCTTCTTCCTCCTCCTCCTTCTCCTCCTCTTCCTTCTGTTTTCTGCGGGGCTGGGGGAAATAAAAGTCAGGGTCCAGTGAGAGTTTAGACTGCCTGGAAAAGACGCGCCCACTCTTGGTTACGTTGCGCATTTCTTTGGGAAAGAAAGAAAACCTGCTCCGATCCAGTCTTGGCTGAGCATCCAGAGCGGATTGTTTCATGGGCAGGATACAGTTTTTCTACTGCTAGAAATATCTGTTTTAATAAATGATCGTGTAAAGATGGTTCTTCAAAGGATATTTCGTGCTGTCATCATGGGACCTCCAGGGTCGGGGAAAGGAACAGTGTCTGCACGCATAACCAAAAGTTTTGGACTGACTCACCTTTCTAGTGGGGACATTTTGAGAGCCAACATCAACGCTAAAACCGGTAAGATAGAGATGTCCTACCACAAAAAAATACTATAAGTATAATCTTGAATAAAATCTACACAGGTCAGCATGTTTTAGTCCTTAAGTAAGGCTTCAAAAGAGACACTTGAGATAAGTTATCCCTACTCTTTTTCTTCCTGGAGCATCTGCACTGTTAGAAATAACTTCAAAAACGTATTATTGTGATCAAAACAGTCAAAGTTGTGGCCTACAAAAAAAGACTACTACACTATACAATTAGTGTTATAATGTGAAAAATAACTGCAAGTTTGTTTTCTGGACCACAGTGATAAGAGCACCACTCCTACAGTTTCGTTTCTTATCTTTATCACAGAGGCAGGATATAAAAGAAGCTGTGCTCTCCTTAGTCAAGGTCAAAATGGTTTGTAGGGTTGTAGAGCATGTTGTTTTATGTTTATAGTGGAAACACTGGAGGCCCGCTACTTCTCAATATCACCTTGATGATAAAAGAGAGGTGTAAAGATAAGAAAGACTGTGCACCTTTGTTCCTTGGCTATAGATGAAGGTTTGTGCTATCACAGCTGGATGACACAGTAACTACAAGACTGGACAATCTCACAGCAGTAATTTGGGGCTGAAGTGAGGTTTGGAGACTCCTGCAAAGGCCGCTGCTGTACAGCCGAGCTTTAACCAGTTTTTTTTCCTCTTCGTGTTATAATTTCATACTGTGCATGTGCAGGCATTGTCGAGAGGCTCAGTTTAACTAAATCCTTGTATTGTTGGCAGCTGAGCGGCTCCACTGGAGCAGCTGGCAGTCAAAGCAGTTCTTCTTATTGGCTTTTCCTGCTCGAATTTTCAATCTGAACCGGTGACCTTCCGCTTCCTGAGACTGCCTCACTCTCACACTCCTACTGAACATCTGTAAAGCCCTTTTTGGGTGAGAGCACTGCAGATGAACTCTATCACGATGTATTAAATTGACTGATACATTTACAGGTAGACAAATCCTCCTAAATTGGTTCTTTACCAATACTTACCTTGCTTAACTGGTTGCCGTTCAGCAACTGTACTTTCTGAACACTTTGTCCAGGGTTCAGTGTGCACACCCAAAACACACTGGTGTGCAGTCTTTATATGTGTCACGTACTCAATACAAAAGAAACAGAAACTTATTTTCTGTATTTGTTGGAGCAACACAGAATAACACCAAGAGGTCCTCTCTATGTAAAAAAATCGAATGACATGTATTTCCTGTATGCAGCCCATGGTTTCCCAATCAAGTTTTAGCCTTTGCTCTATTTCATAGTGACATCAGAGTAGTATTTAAGCACAGTCAGCTCATTTCTGGAAGGCTTGTCAGGAAATTCCTTTCTTCAGCTGAACTCTGACCAATTACAGTGGAAGTGAGAGGAAAAAAAATCTTGTGCCTTAACCTCCTAAACCCAGATTATCCCTTTAAAATTTCCATTTGCAATAAAGAAAAAATGTCCCACACTGTGTCACTCTATACACATATTCCTCTGTGTGCTTGTGCAGCTTGATTATAGCTACAATACCATTACACTGAGTTAGATATTCAGATCCACATGGCAAAACTGCACTAAGACATGAAATGAAAATATTCTCGAGTGCTGAAGCAGCTAAATAATGCAAAAAAGACAGGCAGTCTTTCATATTGTGATTCAAAATTGAGTTTCAAAATATCAAGATTCGAAAAATTTAGTTGAGAAAATTATCCTTTTATTTTGTAATTAGTATGATCAGCATGCATCAGCACCCATCTCTGTGTTTCTGTGTGTGTCAGAGCTCGGCCTGTTGATGAAGTCCTGTATTGATCAGGGTCAGCTGGTACCCGATGACGTCATGTCCCGTCTCATCCTGAGCGACCTGAGAGCATTGGGCCAGAGCAGCTGGCTGCTCGATGGTAAGTTTGTATCACCAGTCAGTCGTATTACGTCCTCCTCTAGTTTAGATTTCAGCAGAGGGATGTTTGTAGTCATCTGCTGAAAGTTTTCATAGACGTCATTTGAGCTTTTGCTTTTTAATTCAAATCCCGGCAAAGAGATTTATTTTGTCTTTTGTCTTTCCCCTGTCTCTCTCTCTCACTACTAGGTTTCCCTCGCACAGTTTCCCAGGCAGAGGCTCTGGATGACACCTACAGCGTGGATACAGTTATCAACCTCAATGTACCTTTCCAGACCATCAAACAGAGGCTGACCTCTCGCTGGACTCACCTTCCAAGTGGCAGAGTCTACAACATAGATTTCAACCCACCTAAAGTTCCTGTAAATACATCCTCTCTTACTCAGTAAAGACATTGCACATAGAATAAAATCAAACATTAATATCCTAATACGTTATTAGGCCAAAACTGGCTTTACTTTTTCCATAAGAAGTAAATCATACTGTTTGTTTGAAATGAATTGTTTTGGGTTTTTGGGAGTCGAAAATGGAAGAGAGAGTGAACGAAAAGGAGAAACGAACAGTGACAGACCGAGAAAAGATAAAACAACAGGCCACTTCATTGCTGTGGAAATCCAAGTGGGGACCTTTGCTTTCGTCCAATGCAATAATACACTAGTAAACAGAAAGAGACGTGGGAAGAAAGAGGCGGGATAGGGGCGGCTGCAATTTAACAGGGACACATAAGAAAATAAAAAAATCATCTCAGAATCCTCTTCATTTTCACATTATCTACTTGTATATGCATTATTGCATGCAACTGCTATGGTAACCCAAGTTCCTGACTGTTTAGGTTTTGTGAAGATGTGCATCAAGCAGATCATTTTATTTTATTTATTTATTTATTTTTTAAATCAGCATCAGCAGCTTTTTGTGCATGTTGCATCTGTTTCCATGGTTACAGATAGAGCTCTTTGAGAATTGCAAGCAAATACTTTAGAAAACAGTGTCTGGCATTGATATTATTCTCTGATCTTTTGCCCATTTACATATAGTTGTCAACATCTCAACCTTGACAGGTTTTTACAGTGACTTCACAAAACATGGTTTTGGTGTTGTGAACGTGATGTCTCAGTAAGGCCTTGAGGGAATTTCTACAAACTTGGTACAAACATTCACCTGGACTCAAGAATGAACTGATTTGATTTTGATGGTTAAAAGTCAAAGGTCATGGTGGCGGTTTGTAGCGTTATTCTGATTGGTTGATTTGTAGCCATGCTTTGATTGGTTGGTTGGATGGTAGGCTTATTCCCTTGATTGGTGTATCAGTATTATATTTAATAGCGAGGATAATGGGTATGCTGATTATATTAGTAATCATAATAAGATATTATATTACTATTTCATTTCAGTTGTTCACTGTTACACTAACAAGTTTGACAAAGTATAGTCTTCCAAACTTTTTTGAGCATATTTTTCTAGATGATTAATAGCTCGTACGCCTGCAGTCATGTGTGCTTGTTTTTTCTGTTGCGGTGAATTGCAGCACCTTCCTGCCAGATTTCCTTCACAGTCTGATGGAGTAACAAAACATTTATAGTTAAACATTGGCTTCAGTCTATTCCTCACCATCCTGTTTCAGAGCGTGCAATGTGACAGAAAAGACATAAAAACTGGAATAAAATCATTCAATCATCCCTTCATGAGGTAAAACACTTTAATCAGGTTCATCTACCCAGACGCAGAGATCTGAGTTCAGTTTTCAGATTAACTTGAATTGTTTGAGGCATGAATTCAATGAGGTGTTGCAAATATTTCTCAGGAACTGTGCTCCATGTGAAACACTTATCTCATGCCAATTCAACACAGAAGTGATCTTTGGGGCCTGTGCGTACTTTCTTGAGTAAACTGAGGATGCAGTCTATGAAGGTTTCATAGTGAGATCTCCTGCTGAAATATACAAGAAGTAGACTGATGCTCTGAGGGGGTGGAGCTGAGTGCTAAGGTTTACATATTTGTGGTGTTCAAATGATGCTCCACTGGAACTAAAGGTCATGCAAATTCACCTTTACTCCATTATTATTATTATTGTCCTTACCTTGAACCTTGGGATGCGCATTCGTCTTTGTGTGGTTTGATATAGTGTCAAGATATTTAGAAACAGAGACATTTGGACATGAAGCTTGCTGACTGTGCTGATCCACTGACTTTTCCTCAAATGCCATTATGAGATTTGTCCAATACTTTGATTTATGACCAAATACAGTACATTCAGCTTCAGCTGTAACTTGTGTTCAATGCTACTCAGCAAATGTACTGCATGCTAACACGCTACACTGGGATTATGATGATAGCAAAAGCTAATATGTGCAGCCTCACTGAGCTGCTCGCATGGCTTAGACTTTCAGTCCTGTTTTCACTGTGGTCCATTTTCAATGTTCTCAGAGACATCAGGTCACTGAAAACTTTTTGTGTGCCCTGCAACAAAAAACAAAACAGAACACAGTATGTCTTGTGAAGAGTGAAATAAATAAAGCACTCTCCAGGCTGTGCCACTAAACCCCAATGGTGTCAAAGGATGTAGAAGTGAGAAAATCCACTTTGCTACATGTTAAGTTAGATTTAAGCCTTTCATGGAAGATAATGGAACATGTCACTGTAGGAAAAGCAAATAATAAAACGAATGATTGGTGAATTGTATTTAGCTGCGGCAGTCTCAGGGTCCTGGTATTGTTCATGCTGGCTCCCTGTCACACTGCCAAGGCTTCCTGAGATACTTGAAAAGACCAGAGGCACCATTAATGTTATTAGTGACATACCTGCTTTTCCTACTGTGTCAAGTCAAAATGTCAACCTCTGTAGTCATACCTCCTGCTACTGCTTTAGTTTGAGACCATCATTAGTGAGATGACCAGCTGCTCTGCTGGCTTATGTTTAAACCTTTAGCCTATAACAGAAACACAGTGCATACATTGCACACAGAGTGGAAATGTAAGAAAATCTGTAATCATATATTAAACATCTTTCAACATTATTTAGCTTTACTATTGCCAGCCTCGTCTCCCCTCTCAGTCAACTGGCACCACTTTGTGTTTCTTGAGCAGTGTTTACATTCCAGACCCTGCGCTGCGTCTGGGTTTGTGCTGGACAAATCCTGCTCATTGTTGTGGACTAGTGGTTGTTGGAAGTTAATGCCTGAAGCATTCATTTAGCAACTCTGCCCTCAGCAGGTTTCCTCCCCTTTCCTCTGGTAAACATTTATTGTTTATTATTCAGCAGTTACAAAAAAAATTGTACAAAATCATTCATTGCAAAAAATAGCATGCATTTAAAAAGTACTATTAGAGTATGGTGTGCAGGTGTAACCACACTGGTTCATGTGTTTTCTCCAGGGTTTGGATGATGTGACAGGAGAACCACTGACCCAGAGGGATGATGACACACCAGAGACAGTGACACGGAGACTGAAGTCCTATGAAACCCAGACAGAGCCTGTTTTAGAGTACTACAGGTAGGAAAATACAGATAAATCAAAATATAGCTTAACTTACTTGCATATCTGTGCATCACTAGGACTCACTTAATCACAGAAATGAATGAGGCAAGTTGGGCAGATGTTTGACCGCGTTACAGCATGTCTCATAGAAGTCTAGTCCTCCTTTTTAATATGTGTAAAAGTCTACAACCAAATACTAAACTACCTTGACCTTGGGCTCTGTCCTCCCTGCACATTCTTCACAGTTGCTTGCATGACTGAAATAGTTAAGAACCACATTCCTGGAGGACAAAGTAACAAGTGCAACCAGTGCCTTTGTCCTTGTTACAAAAATGAAGTGAATACAAATATTTTAAACATGTATTTTTAATATTTAAGCTTTACAAGAAACAACAAAACCCAGGCAAAAAGCACAAAAGAAAGCAGGAATACTAGCAGACTTACGAGGCTGTGGACCCAGCTTATAAATGCATGCATAATAATTTCTGGGTTAATTAGACAGGAAAACATATCATAGTGTTCCCTCAAACTGCAGGGATGTGCTTAGCTAGTGTCCCACTTCATTTTTATTTTACCACAATGTGTGAGAAGCTGTTCATTTGATTAGAGCACAGAAAACTCCAGACTAGAAGAAAGAGATAGAGGGTTCAATTTAAAGGGTGAAAAACAGTCTATGTGCATTTAGAGCTAATTATAAGATCAATCACATATTTTTCTAATTGTGTTGTAATATTGGAATAATAGTTGAAATAGTGACTGCAAAAAAAAGAAGGATTTTTGTGTCTCTTTGTCTGTCCAGGAGTAAAGGTGTGCTAGAGACCTTCTCTGGGACAGAAACCAACAAGATCTGGCCACACGTCGAGGCTTTCCTCCACAGACGACTCACCTCTGTCAATCAAAAAGTTGCATAGAAAGCCTGAGGAGAAAGGTGCAATAAGTCTTTAAGTTTACCAGCAGAACCCACTCTGTACGCATCGTCCAATCAAGATGTCACTTTCTGTGAAACAAGAGGATAGCTGTTTGCGTGATAAACTACTCCGATGGTTCAACCTGTCGTCAGGTATCAATAGTAAAACTACAGATGCTGTTGGAGAAACCCCACATTAGAAGTGCTTGTTGTATTACTGTTGCACTGTTTCCACAATGTTGCTGAAATCACTTTGGCAAACTCTCAGGACGTGTGCATAAATTCCTTCAAACATCAGTCGTTAGAAATCACACAGATTGTATCTTTTCTATGATGTGCCTTTAAAGAGCCACAAGGCATCACTGAATCAAATATTAATATCCCTCACGGTGAGATGTTGCAGTACGACAGGCACAGTTGTTTTGGCTGGTCCTGTCTGGTGAATGCAGTCAACCTTAAGGAGGAGTGGAGTAGTGTACACATTTTTAACCTTTAGGTTTTCTAGTTGCAATCATGAATTATTTTCTTAGTTGATGGCAATTGACAATATTGTGGGCATGACTAAGGTATTTGTAACTGCCTTATCGGGACTGTTTGTTATGCAGTGGGTAGTTGCTCTAAAGGGAAATGTGCCATGTTGTTTAGCAAATTTCACTTTTGCACTCAAGTGCCTCTCGCTACTTTTGGAAAAGTACCAGATAGCTCAGTGAATGTGGTTTGTAAATACTTTCATGAACATGGACCACTGATTGAATAATGTTTGAACTGACTTATTAGGCTATATTGAATATTTTTTAACTTCAAATTAAACCATCATTGTTTAACAGTTTCTTTCAAACACCTCAAGTCTTAATAGTGTTGCCTCTTGAATGCGCCACTTTCCATTTTAACCAGGCGTTCTGACCAAGTCTATAAACATGTATTGATGTTTGCCATTTACTGTGACTTGACAAGTGAAAACTTAACTGTAAAATATAATAACATTCAAAGCACAGGAAGCCTGTCGTCTTGTTAGAATGTATAATAGTGTTCAAGGTTGATCTGCAGTTCTGTATTTGCACTTTGGTCTTAAGAATGTTTCACCATGTTAAAAGCCACAGAAATGCGAGTCTGCCTCGCAGTGTAGTACAGATTTATGCAGTGAATGCTTCCTGAATTGTACAGTGTGTATTTCTAGACACTTGAATACAATGTGTAAAAGCACATCTCCTCTTCAAAAACAACTTACAACTATGTCGTGAGTATTTATTATGGATCACAATAAACTTCTGAGACTAGTTACTGTATTTAGTGTATAATTGTACACCAGAATAACATAACTGTATAGTTTCCCAGTCATTGTTTTAATTTGACAGATTTCAACAGGAACATGGCTGCCTCTACAACAGTTAAGTGAGTAGCCAACTGATTTAACATTGCACTCCTATGACATTGTCAGAATCATCAAAGTTGATGCCGCAGAACCATATATATATATTTTTTTTTATTCCACACATTCTTTTTCCCTTTTCCTGTCAAAACCTGGAGTCTGCATTGCCCAATGATGCAACTCAACAATCGTTGGCGTTACCCTTTAAGGATTTAATGATAAAGCCATTTCAGGCTGCTCAATTTTAAATGGTCAGCGACATCCATTGTATAATCACTGCAGGTCTACAAAGAACTGTAGCAGTTGACAAGACACAAACATTTAGCACTGGTTTTATATTTGAGTTTCTTACAGCGGCACAAGAAGCCAAAACTTACTTTTGCCTACTGTCAATGCGGAAGTGTAACACCGATAACTTTCCTAAAGCTTATAGCTTAGTGACAGAAACTCTTATACCAAGCTTCAAAAACACAGGATTTATAGTAAAAAGTCAAGAGACACTGCCACAGGTTTAGAACAGCAGTTTAAGCCCAACAGTTATTTTGCATAGTTGAGTCGTCGCTGTGGACTAAAAAAAAAGAAGAAAGAAAACATACAAGTCCACTAGAGCACATTCTTTTAGCATTGCTGCTGACAATACCTCTATGATATGATGCTTTTCCTATGTGAACTGAAAGTTTCACTGCAGAATCAACGATGCATCACACAGAAGCTTGTGATGAATTGTACTTTAATGCATCGTATGGTATTTCTATTTCCATAGCCTGCAATAAAAATCTTGCTGATCATGTCACTCAGCTAATTTTTACACTGATTTTTGTTGTCTTGTTAAATAAAAGAATACAATTATCAATGGGACAGTTACTGGGAAGCCTAATGAATCTGGCAAAAGCTCCCTTGAACAAAAACAAAGGTCAGAAGACGATAGAATACAACAGTAAAACAAAACAAAACATCACACAATTCAACCCACAAGTTCCTCGAAGGGATGCTTGTAAAACAAAAATGTTCAGATTCAATTCGATGACTGGGAGCACAACAAAAAAAGTGACAAAACTAAAAACAGCTTTGAAAAAAGAAATATAAAGTGCAGGACACATTCAAATGCAGAGAGCTCCGTTCTGCATACAAATATACAGTAAAAGTCTCTTTGTGGAGAGCGCAGCCCTTTTTTCCTCCCCTTCACACTGGTGCTTTTTATCACCTACTCAGGTGTAGATGGCAGAATTGAGAACTGTAACTGCACACAACTGACAACAGTGTGCACAGCGCACTTGTTTAAGGAAACTGGTGGTTGTAACTCTTTTTAGGGTGCTGGGTAAAAGATGGCAAGCTGGTTAAAAAAATATAAGTTAGTTTTACACAAGCACATCACTGACCCAGAAAGAAAGAAATATACAAAGCCCATACAGACCTTGTTAACCTTTTATGAAGTAAAATATGAAGAATTTGGCATGATTTTGTACTTGACTTTGCACCTGTACTCAAGGTTGAGCTATATCACCTGTGCGTAGGTTTAAATTTGATGCTTTGATTACCTAAACAGCTGATGAAATAAATTCCACAGTAGCATAATTCAGCTGATCAACATGAACCACCTACTGTACATAACAAGTGCAGTGCCCTCTTTACACCTTACCTCACCATGCCTCTTTCACCCAGATAATACCTGGATTTAGATAATTAACTGTCACTTAAAACTAAAAATGTCTCAAATACCCTCATAAAATGGGGCTGATCCTGCGCCTCTCCCTGTGTGTATTTATGTGCATCAAATCTGAGTGCTCTGTCATGCAATAGAGGCCGAGTTACTATATTGTCTCAAACATAATCTTGCAGTCACTTTCCAAAAAGCATGCACTGTTAGTCTTTAGTTTGTTATTGTGTCAGGTCAAGCAGCTTAAAGAAATGAGTGACTATTTATTTTTCTGCAAAGCTAAATTATTTTTTATAACAGAACAAGACAATAAGACCCAAGAGAATACACTGTATATTGTTATCTTCTGTTGGTCATTTTATATTAATTGGAAACTCATGATTTTGTATTTTGATTCACTACAGGTTTGATGTATACCGAGTGAATGTATACATGTTTGACAGCAGACAACACTATCTAGATAAAATCTGAATTCCAAAGATGCATGGTAATGGCAAATGTAAAGGAGGTTACACACTTTAATTGCTTTTTAAGCCTCCCCAGACAACACTAAGAGTAGTTTTCAGAGGACCTTAAACATTATTAACTCACTTGTCCTGCCGTTCATGATATGCATGAACTTCATTACCTTCATGCTGCTAATTAGCAGTGTTCAAAGCAAATGATGTAAGGCCACATTGATATTAATCAATCATTTTGCATTTGTAAAAGCAGTGCTTTAATATAACCCCCTCCATTTTATTTAACATTAGAACTCTAGCTTCACTTTGAGCATCGAGGCTGGCTGCTTTTCATGGCCCAGAGGACAACAAGGAATTGCAACAATCAGGTAATGAGAAAATAATGTATGACAGTAGCCAATGTAAATGTTAAACATTTGTACCAATAGATGCCATCTGTTCATGTTAGACAAGTGAGTCAGTGAACTGACTGGCCACCCACACACTGCATTATTAATCCTCTCCTGTTAATCAGCCTGAGAGACCTGTGAGACTGTGTGCAACTCCTCACATGCAGATTAGTTGTGGGCCTGAACGTTGCAAGGGTGAACCTTCAACTGGCCTGTACGTTCAGTCTGGCATGTCAAGTTGAAGCTTGGAGAAAACACTTTTGCTTTCCGTATATGTTTACTGATTCAGCCATTTAAATGGCTCTTAGCAGATTAGCATAAAGCCAGCAAGTTCAGCTGTAGTGAACCAATTTAAAAATAAAAAAGGCCTTTGAAACACATGTTAAAGGATCTGAGGCCCAGTCTTTACCAGATGTTGTGGTAAAGTTACATCAGGAAGTTAAACATTTTACTTCAAATCCTAGTTTGAAATACTGGACATATACTATTTTCAGCATTGCATTTGAGAGCAAAGCCATTCATGGGTCAGTCATGCTTCTCTCAAACTTAATAGGATTTATTTTAAGCACCTGTAACAACAGGTCCACTAACCTAACCTCTTCTCCAGACGCTGGATTTAACTGGTTAAGTTTTCTTTGTGTTGTCTTAACTTGTTTCTCTTTTCCAGGAGAAATAAGAAAAACCAGCTTGAAAGAAAATAATGAGAGATCTATAAAACCAGTATTATGGCACAAGACGTGCCTTTAGCTGGCAAGAGCCACTGCAGGAACCAACTCGCCCAAGGTTAACCACACTGATATACTAACGGCAACAATGGGAAATGTCTGTCCTCAGTAAAACATAATTTCCTACCCGTTCGCCACTGAGAAATGCAGTGTTAAAGACTGATCATGTCTCAGTTTATTCCTGCTCTGCACTGCTGCTTATTAACCTGGTCTGCTGTCAAAAGAGGGCTTAAAATGTAGGTTGTTCCTAAATGGGGAGATGATGGAGATGGAAGAAAAAGCAGGGGCTGATCCCACAATCCCTAGGAGGTCTCCATCATGCGTATGTCCTCTGTTTCTGTAGTGTCATCCTTTGTCCACCTCCCTGTGCTTGTCCACAGTCCGGCTTCTAAACAACGCTTCACAGGATACTCTGCCACCTGGTGGAGGAAGACAAAGACAGGAGTGTCGAATAACAGCCAAAAACCAATAACAGGTGAGGATTTCCATGTAAATATCAAAATCTAAAATAGGTAAAAATAAACAGAGCTAGAGAGACAGATGCTGGGGGATTAACCTCCTACTGCCCGGTTAGAGGATTATAATGGTTATATAACTGCACTCTCAGCCTCTAACATTTCAAATCTGAGCTGACACTAAAAGTCTGATCTTGGATTCACACCATGAACTAAAACAAATCTAGGAGGGCACAAACTTGTGTTTCTTATTATAAAAGAACAGCTTCTCATGTACACATTCTCATCTGGTCACTCCTCACAGGCTGACAGTGAGTCTTCAAGCTAAGGGGGAGGAGAGATGCTACGAGAGAAAAACAGCACAACTCCAAAAGCAAGACCAGGACCAGCTTCACTTTCAACAGGCATGGTTGCATTCCTCTGTGGGAGAAGGGGGGGAAGTTTTTTTTTTCCTTTTCTCAGAGTAGATGTTTGGCAACTAGTCAAGCTGTGGGGCCGACAGAAGGGAGAAGGCCTCATTCTCTCACTTGCAAAAGGCTCTGAAACTACAAAGATCAAGTTTAATAGAAAAACCTGTAATATGCTATTTGGCAACTTTTCACACTCAACTTTATCTGAATATTGAAATACTTGCCTAAAATAAAAATATGTCTGTAATTAGTTTATGATGTCATATAAAGAAAAGGCTGTATCAGACACTCGTCACATGTGACCTCCTTCGTTTAAAAAAGTTGGTAGAGCTCCACCCATGTAACTAGGAAACATAATGATGGGAAATAATGATCTGAGTGGGATTATGTGAGATACCTGAGCTGCTGACAGCTTCAGTACACATTTTGACTTGATTTACTTTTCTAGGGATGTAATCCAAGTTAGAGACATCAACTTTTTTGGTCAAAAAATATCCACATTGAGCTGTTTCAGTGGAATATGTGATACCTAACAAATTACATCAATTGTCTTTTCCCTTTTGCCCTAGTGGTAAGTTCTCACGTTTGAGCTTGAGAGATCACACTACCAGCAGGCATACTTGTCTGAGTCAGCTAAAACTGAAAATGAGGATGTTGTATCAGATTTCCCTGATTACCGCATTCCCCCCACCAGACAGGGACAGCCCTGTGCAGAAAGGGTCAACACAGCTATGTAGGTAGCAGAAGTTAGGGTTTCAAATGAAGGAAGACAACAAATAGGCTGTCTGCAAATACAAAAATTGATTTCACTGATAACATCAGCAATGTGATGAACCTCGCCAGGTTTGTAGGTAATGTCAACTTTTGGCAGTTGACTGTCAGTGACACGGAGACTGAGACTGCTGTGGCCACAAGAGCTATCTTGTGCAGTTTTACTCCTTGCTGAATCCTTCCCTGGTGCATTGTAGTGCATTGTAGTGCTGTCACCATTCATGAAAAACAGTGGAGACACATGTGTCTTGAAAGTGAGAATGAGCAAGTAAATGCTTGTGTCAAAATCCAGCATCCAACCAAAGATGACATTTACCAGTTCTATATCAGAGAACTAATATACACTAGCTCAGTAGTGCCAACAAAGCTGTGTGTGGTAACTGAAGTAGCCTATGTCTCAGCAACAATGGGAAAAAAACAGGAACACTTACTGGAGGTAAAGAGTCCAGGGATTCTTTGGGGTCGAGTCTGCAGTTTGTGCCAGTGTTGTGTTGTTCAGCATTGTTGGGTGTATCACCTCTACACTTGACTGCATATTCTTTAACTCTGTGTTTGAAGGCCTCTAGCTCTGTATGGAAGACTTCTAAGTAGACATCTTGTCCTTCCTGTAGAGCATTAAAGACATCAATATTAGGAAAACATAGCACAAGATGGCTTGAAGCAAAACAACATCCATCCGAAAGGATATGAATGAAATTTAGATTAGGCATGCTACCTATCCTCCATTACAAAAGCAGCTAAATGTATGCGTAAAGCAGTTGTCTTTTTTACAATTATCTGGCTTTGCAGCCTTGACAAGTGCTTAATGATGGAACTTTTAACCCTGGAAAGCTATGTAAATGAAGTCCCTACATCCAACAGCATGAAAGCCCAAAGTAGGTAGCTACACAAGTAGACATAGTGCATAACGTACTGATAAGATATGTGCATCTTACTTTGGCTTTGTGAAAGAACTGTCTGAAGCAGCCTCTAGGATCCTTCTGAGAGTTCAACGCCATCTCCAGGATGAACTGCATGACTACAGCTTGGTGCGCCACCTGCTCCATCAGTGCTTCTTTCTGCAGGACACATAACAAGAGTCTGTGAACCTCGCATCTCATATTCAAACTGTTTAGCTGCTCACAAACTGTAAAAGCAGTTTTTTTTCCAACGCCCAAGTTTTTTAGCCATATTTCAAATCACTTGTGTGAATTCGAGACTTCTAACACCTTCTGTGTGTCACGGCATTTGTTTAAAATTTGTTTCAAAGTGAACATGTGAAAATTAGAACCCACACATGGGATTAACAAAACAGGCATGGCCATTCCTTTATTTAGAAGTATAACATCCTCACCACTAAACAGATCGACCACCTGAACATTGAAGACATACTTCGATAACCAGAGTACACAAAACTGAACTGAAGGACTGAAGGGAAATTCTTCATCTTCATCATTAACTTTATTAGTAACACCAGTGCTGTACCTACACTGAAAAGTCAAAATCTCAGTTTTGATTGCATAAAGTGCAATCAATATGGCCAGTGTAATTTATTCTAAAACTATTACAGTATTAGATTTTCAGTGTCAGTGCACATGCTCAGATATGTGGCTGTGTTAACACTGTTTTTCTAGTCTGACAAGCTGAGAGGAACAAATTCTCAACTTGTCACTTGTCATCTGACAGACTACACAGACAATACTGGTTAGCACGATGAATTATTGTAGGCTTTGGTCTCTTGGTGGTATTGTT
The DNA here is from genome assembly GCF_002814215.2 of Seriola lalandi dorsalis. Lineage (NCBI taxonomy): Eukaryota > Metazoa > Chordata > Actinopteri > Carangiformes > Carangidae > Seriola > Seriola lalandi. The sequence continues at coordinate 9,140 of NW_019524686.1, read as the reverse complement.
AGCCTATCAGTACATTACCCCTTCTTGCTGTAGTCTCATGCACCACAGAATTAAGTAATTGGCTGTTTCCTCAGAGATGAGCTGAGGCATGCCTGCAAGGAATCGCTGACTGTCGTCCCATCTCCTCAGCATACCTGAGAAATGGAAACAAAGCTTATTAGTTTGTTTTACGAAGACTTAAAAAAGAACCATTTGGTCCTGTTTGTATGCTCTGCATGTGAAGCAACTGTTGGAAAATGAACAACTTTTATAAACAAATGTAATAATAGTGTTAAAATGCTTTCTTGTCTCCTGTGTATCTTTAGAAAACAGCTAGTAGTAAATAATTCAAGACCTTTGCTACTGTTTAGCGAGAATATTTGATGATCATATATACAGTATGCCAGAAATATGTACAGTACAACAAGATAGCTGCCTGTAATACTAAAGTTAGGGCAAGTTAGGTTAGGTTTGCTTCCATGCTAAAACTGTTGATTCTATATACTTCAGCCCTGCAGATCATATTCCAAAATATCCTGTGTTTTAAGATTTTACCTACCTTCCATTACAGACACATCCTACCTCTATGGAATTAAAATTAGCTTGTAGACATGAGACAGGCTATTCATCCCAATGAACCTGAATGACTCACTTTCAGCTTTTGTAAAAGCTTGATAATTGGTAACTAACACCAACTGATATTCAAACCATTTAATTGACAAGGACAATGACTTTGCTAAAAAACAGTGGGTGACATACCTTCTTCTACCACAGTGAAGTGTAATGTGTTGAGATGAAACTGTTGAGATGAATGTTTTAGTGTGTCACTTACCAAAATGCCTAATCTCTTTCTCATACTTTTGGAGAAATGTATTGCACTTATCTTGATCCATTTCAGCAGGTTGATTTTGGAAATTAATGATACTCTATAAGAGCAAGAAGAGATTAACTGAGTGTTTACAATGTCTCTACATGAGCAGCAAAAATGTTACAAAAATGTTTCAAGACAAGAGCAAAATTTAACTACTCTCTTAAAATCTTCTAATGATGACAGGAGTTCTGTTACCTTATCAAAAACGTCCCAACTACCGACAGCTCCGAGCACAGGACTGCGGCTGGGTTCCTGACCTCCCAGCATGCTTTCCTTGCGACGCCACTCCTCCTCAGTGTGCGTGAGTTCTGTGGGGCAGGCCAGTGTCCGAGCACGTTCCTGCTCCAGGGACTCTGAGCTGTGGACCCCAAGAGAACATAGCTGGTCCTGCGCCTCAGCCAGTCTCCAGCTGGAGACGATAGAGGCCTTCACACAGCGCTGCTGGCTCTGGCACAGTGATGCCATTGCACAATCACAAAGTTGTGATGATGGTGACTGGTGTGAGGTTAATGGAAAGAAAACGAGATTGGAATATGAGGGGAAAGGAACAAACTGTCAGTGACACACGTCAAATTACCAGTCCAAGTAGAATAGAGAAAAATGTTCCGAATAAAAAAAAAAAAGTTTAAGATTTGAATACAAAAGTGCGAATTTGCAAATACATACAAAAACTGACCCTGTGTTTGTGCAGGTTTCTAGCTGAATTTGTCTAAACACACTCCATCCAGGTTAAGTTTTGACAGAATGTGTAAAGGCCCTGAAGTCATAACATCCTCCTCCAGAGGAGAGAGGGATTACGCTGGCTAGCTACTGTTATCACAAGCGATCTTAACTTTAAATGTTTATCTTCATTCTTCGCAAACATCTTTTTCCATAGAATGATTGGCTGTCCTGGGAGTGAACAGCTGACAGCTACAAACTGCGGCTGAATCACAAACTAAATGTAGGCCCATTTGGCTTTTAAGCTTTCATGGCCACAATCATACTGCATTTGGATCAGGGTGGGGCATGAGGGCTAAAAATAAACAAATGCTTGTTTCCATCTTGTCTTCATGGCTACCCAAATGCCTTTTCTAGTCCCCAACAGACATCACACACAGCTGTCAGTATCTGAGAATATGTAGGACCTGGGGGAATGGGAAAGTGAGCTGCTGCTGCCTCATGTTCTGTTGTGACCTCTGATCTCACCAGCCAACCAACACATTGGTGATCTCTTTCCGACACTGATTTTAGCAGTGTCGGAAAGAGAGTGTCACAACATGGCGACATTGCAAGTGATCTGTTTACCTTGTAGCCATGTGTTAGAGTGGAATATAGGTATCTCTGGGTTTGCGACAGGTTAGCATGTACTATAGCATGCAGCCTGGACACTGATGTTTTGTAGATGCCCCCACGAAGCAAACTGATAAGACAATGACACTACTGTAAAAGTTAAAAAATGCGACACTACTGAAACACAGTAGCCCATACGTTGCTAACTATCACGCCATGTAACATGGCAACTTCAATGATCCAGGCTGAGCTAGCTAGCATGCTTTTAATAACGTAAACCCCCATCTGTGATGCCAAGTAAGGAACACGTCTAACACCAACAACTCAACCACTAGTATGAGCTAATTACCTGCTGGTGATGATAAACACCACTGTAGCCCCTGGCTGCTGAAGCCGGGTCAGTGCTGGATTCTTCACCGGGGTAAACTGGAGTCCCGTTGCCCCGCCACTCCATCACTGCTAAGCAACTAGCCGTTAGCTCTGCTGTGGGACCCGCTAGCTAATGCTAGCTGTTTTTGCAGAATCAGAAACAGAGTTACTTTCAGTGATCAGCTGTCTGCCAGACTTATAAGATGCATCACAGGGCGGCGGGGGTTAAAGGGTTAGGGGAAACTCCTGTAAATAACAATGTTAGCTCCAACAACAACATCCACACTGGTAGCTCTGTCCGGTTGCGTATTTTTAAGAAGTGACACGCAGAGCACGTGGTAAACAACTTTGATCACGTGACAGGGGCTCGAGTTTTTCTACTGAGTTTTACTAATTTCTATGATTAACTAATTTCAATAAGTTGACTTTTGTAAGGGACTGGTCATAGTCAAACTATGTGTAAGAGACAGGGTCAGATTCAACAATATGGAAAACGATTAAAATATTGGAGAATGAATTTAAATGGTTCGTTATTATAATATTATGTTATGTCTATATTATGTTATTGTTATATTATGTTGTCTGCTGTGAAGATTTTAACTTTTATAAGTTTGGCTTGAATTTTCCTCATTGCAGTCAAATTATTTAAAATAATAATATTCATTATTTAAAATAATAAATATTTTTCATGTAAGTAAAGCATGTTTTTTTATGTTGGTATATTATGGTTATACATGGTAATGGTTACACATACAGAAAATATTTTGATATATATTTAAAGACGTGTCTCTCAAAAGCAAAAGGAGTCACTATGTCATGGAAGCTCATGGAAGTATTAAGCAGTAAAACCAGTAGGGGGCGGTCGTGTACTTTGAACTTGCATAACCCTCTCTGAAAAACAAACAGCAGATCAAGAATTACATTGGGTGATTTTGCCCTACTTGTGAAATTACAGGCAGCTTTATCTGCAACGTGTGTCGTTTACCGCTCCCGATAAACTCAATCAAACTCCACTGCCTGGTAGCTAGAGCTATGCCATGGTTCAGGTATTATGATCTGTAAATTATGGTGATTTGTGTACGAGGGCAAGCGCTGCCTGAGAGGTTAAACAGAGGGCAAATTTGGCCGTTGACAGATAGGTCTACTCAATCACACAAACTAACCTGGAGTAACTAGCTAGACACTAGTGCACCTGAGAATAGTGGAAGAAAGTAGCGTACGGTGAGTCTTTTTGTATCGATAATATATCGTTACAGTAGTGAAATTAAACATTAGTCGCTTGTTGACACACTAAATAATAAAGTCGACTGTGTATTGGAGAGCAACATGACAGCCTAGCATTGAGGTCTGTGAGCTAGCTTAAAATGAGTTACGATAGCTATTGTTAGCAAGTATGCTGGCAACATGACAGACACTGTTGTGTCGTTTCGCCGGCTCTTACAGCAGAAAGACTGAAGCAGCTACGACATTAATACACCCTCAGGTGTCGTGAGAATGCGCTTTACCTGACGGGGCCAGACAAGCTAAAGTTTGCTAACATGAAGCACTGAGGAAGTAGGGTGTCTTTTTCTTACCACTAGGTGGGGATACAAGATAATACAAAAAGACTGAAGGTGCCGTATCTCTTTTCTCTTTCTCCTCCATTCCCTGGAGAAGTGCAGTTACCCGGACAGTGCTGACTGCCAAAGCCCGCCTATAGAGCCTACAGACATTCAGACAGGGAGAAACAACCAGACTTCAGGCCTAAAAAAACATCCTCAGCCTGAAATTTAGTCTCATTGCCAGCTGGCATCTTGCCCTTTCTCAGGCTGCTGTTCCCACAGGTTTCTGTGTTCGTGTGTATATATATGAAGGAATGATGTTATCAGCAAAACTGGTTCATAATCATTAGGTGCTGAACATTTTCCTCGATGTTGTTTTAATCTGCTGTAGCTATACATTATGTTTTCTTACTTTTGATTAGATTTTTAATTTAAGTTTGGTTTTGGTACAGTGACATACTTCAGAAGACAACAAAATTACTGCCCAACATAACTCTGAACAAATATAGGGTGTCTTGAACTTTAGCGTTAGCTTAGTGTAATGGCTTTAGTGTATTACTGTATTTAGTACATATTAACATGTTTTAATGAAACATGTTTTTTATTTTAAATGATAATAATAATAATTATAGTAGTTTATTTGTATATCACTTTTCATCAGCACTTAAATAACACATCATCGTAAACTGAATGTCTTTGGGGTATGGACTATTGGCCAAACAAAACATGACTTTTTAAGATGACAGCTGGGCTCTGAGGAGTTGCAATGGGAATCTATTTCACTATTTTTTGATAAAAAAAATTGGAGAAAAAATCATCACATTAATCGATAATAAAGATAATTGTTAGTAGCAGCTCTACATATTTTTCAAAGAAAAGTATCTCTACTTTTTGGTCGTAACAGTAATACACTTGAGTGATTGTGGTGGAGACCTCCTGTTTACAGCACTGTGTTATTCTGTGTGCCTTCTCCTACAGAGTGACAGCAACACACCATCCTGTGGACAGAAATGAACCGTACTGCTCCGGAGGCAACGGGTCTGTGTCACAGTTTTTCTACACACATCTCCGTTTGTATAGACAAAGTATATATGAGGGTTAATTCAAATGTGATTGTGGGTATACAGACTCTAAGGTGTAGTTGAATAATATCTGAAGTGAAATGTACATTAACTCTAGTGTAACATAGCTTTTATACAGTGGTTGTTAGGCATGTGTGTTCACATACATTTTATGTAAATTATTCTAACATCTAGAGAAAAGCAGTTGAGCAGAAAACATAAATACCTTAACTCTGAATATCACAGGAGTTAACATTAAGTAAAACAACACTACAGGCATGTCAGACTAGTTTGATTGAGTCATTGCCAGCAGATAGTTGTGCTGAAACTGCTACCTGACTATATTAAATCATCCTTCCTTTGGACTGTTTACATCTTCATTTCATATATTTAATTTCTTATGAAAATAATCTCAGGTCTTTTGATAGAAGAAATTTTAAATACATCTTATAGATAACTGTGTCACCTATGTATAGTTACTAACTGACTCATCTGATTTGTAGAAATTTCCAGATTTATTTACATGTTTGTGAACACAAGGACCTCAAGGGGTTAATAATGATATCAGCATCATCATCCTTTTTTTCGCTGAAGAGCCTGTAGGTATGTGTCAGTCCACACTGGCAGAGAAACCAAGCTGTAGTGGGTCAGTTCTGGAGAGGTAATTAACATGCAAACACTGCTTTAATAAGAATCAAATTCTGCAAGTGCTGGTACTCTCCTCATTTTCAAGATTCTGTAATGGCACCTGTTGAAAGCATTTTCTGGCACCTACAACAAAATACAAAAGAAGAGAAGCACTTGTAGAGGAATGTTGTGGCATCCTTCCAGTGGAGTTGAGCCACTTGCACAACCTCTGCCAAGTCACACTGAAGCTGTTCTGGTGGCTGTAGTGACACCAAATGCCCCATTTAGACACTTGATCTTTGTGTTTCCTTTGTTTTGGCAGCTGCCTGGCAACAGGCTGTCAGACCTGCCTCTCTGTCTAATTTTACTGAAATTGAAGTGTGACTTTTATTATTTTTTAAAGAGTGGGAGACAAGGATGGTGTCAGATTACTTTAAAATCCACTTAGGGAAGATGTAGTATTTTCTCATATTTCAAATTCTCTTGTGTCAAAAAATAAAAAGAACCTCTCACCTTCCCAGAGGTGAATGAGTGCATGTACTGTATGTGTGTCCATGTAATTGTATGCAGTGATGGGGTTATTATGTTGTAATGAATGGGGAGCCTCCAGTTCTGTCATTCACCCACCATCCAAGACTATAAAGAAACTACTTGCTCCACATTCCTCTCCTCTCTGCTACTTCTCTGTCCTCTCCTCATACAAACAGTGAGGGTGAAGTGAAGTGGGTTGTGCTGTTTGTGTTTGTGTGAGTCCCTGTGCACGTACGCATGTTCCTCAGTGGGATGAATGGGCTGGAGTGGGATTTATAACAGCAGAGAACCAGAGAGAACAGCAAATGAAACTTTGCCATTCACATTTCAGTGGGCTATAGAAGTCTCTTTGCACATTAGTCCATTTACTACAAATCCAGTCTACGCTGTTGTTGACAATTTTTCATAACATGCTGTAATGTTCCTGTCAGAGGTGTAGCATCATGATGAGATACTGAAGAGAAACTTGTGAGTGACATTAATGTAAAGTATACATGATTAGTACTAAATGGGCCAGAACGTGAGATTATTATTTTCTTTGCTGTGCTGTTTTAAAATGAGAAACAAAGACCAGAGAAACTTAAAGTGAAGGAAGGGAAACTCAGAAACAAATGTTTAATAATGAACATGAAAGTGAGACAAAATTAGAGGTAATCCTATAAGAGTGGAAGTGTAGTTTTAAATGGGACTTAAGGTGACTTTGCTGAGAAAATTCGTGCAGTGGTGAGAAATATAGGGGGTACACAAGGGAGATAAATATAAGAAAATATTCTCAGGCAGGTAAAGTATATGTGTAAGAGGCAACATGAAGAAGATAAAAAGTGTCAAGCCCGTAGAGAGATGGTAAAGAAAGAGGCCAACGTAGAGAGAGGGAGAGGCCTTTTGGTCTGCTTTCCCAGGCTATGCATCAGGAAGACTGTATTTTTTACACCATGACCACCGCATAGCCCTTTCCTGGGGAAATCCGAGACAAAATCGAGAGAGGCTGCTGCAGGGAGGGAGAGGAGAACAGGAAAACTAGCCCTGGGAAGGAGGGAGGGAGGGAGGTAGGGGGGCAGGTACAGCGGAGCCCACACAGCATGAGCGACAGAGAAAGAAGCTGAAGCTTTTGGGAAGGCTCAGTGGAACACATGCACAGGCAGATAGACACAAAACGTGAAACACACATGCACATCTCTTGTTTCCAGCCCCTTTTACCCACTGTAGCCTTCCAAAAAATTTGCCCTGGGAGTCTTCTCTTGAGTATTTTGGCTGTAGATTCAGATGGAATGCAGAGCTAATGCCGGGTTCCTCTGCTATCCAACCAGCCTCAGCTGTTAATCCGATGTTACGGCTGCTCTGTTGTGCCTGTTAAAGAAATAATATTTGACATTATGGCTACTCAGTTATGCCTGTTTTTAACAAACAATATTTCCAGTACATCACATTAACAGGACCAGATCTTAAGAACAAGGGCAAATCAAAGTGGCTTTCAGAATTGTTATTATGACCTGTACCAAACTTATACTTACACAGCAAGGTAAAAGCTATTACAACCAGGAAACAGTGTTTGGAGGAATTGATAAACAATATTAATTGTGCTAATGAGACAAAGTAAATGTCATTGTAGGCTTGAGTGGAAATGTAAATTGTAGAAAAATTAAGTTGCTTCTAATTATAGGACCCATTTAGTACATAGCCTAAAATTTTTTTAATGAATCTCAGTTCCCAAGCTCTAGAGGTTTTACATCTTGCATACAGTATGTTTGATTTTCTGATATCAAAATTCTTTAGTTTTTGAGTCTTCAGGATCTTAAAATACTAGAGGCCAATAGGTTTTATTCCTTGACAGGTTGACAGAGGTGAAAGGTCAGATTGAAACCCCACCTCATCTATGCGTGTGTGTGTGTGTGTGTGTTTGATCCCCCAGGTCTCGACCCTGCCGTGCTGAGAGACCAACTCTTCGAGCCATGGAACCGGAAAGATCTGCAGACGGTGAGAGTCACTTTCACAGCATGTGTCAGTTCCATACATGCAATATTGAGTGTGTGTGTTTACAAAGGTACAGAGATGGAGTCTTTGTGTCTCTTACAAGACACACTTGCACAGTTAGGAACGAGAGAGAGAGAGAGAGAGAGAGAGTCGCCTGGTTATGGACATGTTTAAATGAAGCTTTCCAGTGTGTGACTGCGTGTGTGTGTTAATGAGGAAACCAGAGTGTCTGTCAGTAGGAAGGAAGGAATTTGCGTTGCACTGAATGAACTTGAGATCTGTGTGAGGAGGATATTGAGTGGATGACATCTGTTTTGCAAATTAAGACGCAGCCCAAGGCATTCTCACACAGATATTATTTTCTCATGTAGGAAGTTTCTAATGCCAGAGTTTTCATTCTTAATCTGAGACCCTAAATGTGTCACAAGCGCGTGTGTCTGCGGGGCCCAGAGAGGGAAGTTAGCCGTTCCTCTTTGCATGCTAATTGTCTCATGGCTCACCCGCAGATGATGATTGAGAAAAAAAGTGGAACGTATAATATCTACAGCTGGGTCTTCCTTGAATAACCTGCTCTAACATTACTATTTACACTGAAAAACAAATTTTTTTTATAAATTTCAAAAGGGGTCACTCTAACTCGCTCTCAGTGTTTCAAACTACATATGTGTTTTGGCCCCAAATGTAGAGAGATTTCTTCAGATTCCGTTTAACACGATCAATAGTCATAGATTGTTGTATTTTTCAGTAAACACTGTGTGGCTGTAATATGAATGATGCATATACAGTAGGGTTCAGATTTGAATGGAACTACCTTCAAAAAAACAAGATGAAAAAGACAGAGCTGTAATGTTTTATACAATCAGCTTTTCCTCTCTAAAAGTCTTACCACTCTCTCTCTCTCTCTCTCTCTCTCTCTCT